>NW_024037822.1:0-165702 GCF_016077235.1 Cyprinodon tularosa
AACTGCCGCTAACCTGAAGTTCCACGACAATCTACAGTGCCGCATATTGACGAAAATCCCACTTTTCATGCAGTGTAACAGTCATTATAATTGGCTGTGTTCTGTGAAAAGCAAAATACATGGTGCATGTGTTAATGTGTGTAAACATAAAAAACACTCGATATTTTTATTTTGTTACTGTTTAATTTTTATGATGTATGTACTCCGCCTCTCGCCCGTAGATCGATGGAGATAGGCACCAGCACCTCTCGCGACCCTGCTAGGGATAAGTGTTACGGAAAATGGATGCATGGATAGTTTTATGATAACCAATCGAGATTTCCCCCATGGGTTTAAATCCTCTTAAACTTGACATAGCAGATAGACTGGTCTTTGTAGAAAACATCTGGATTAACAGCTGCCATTATCACCATCCATTGTGTCATTGATTTAAAAAAGAAAAAAAACATAGTGTTGTAGCATAATATTCCAAAATCTATGCAAAGGACACTCAGAAGTCAATAGTAATTGTGTGATTCTTGTGTGATCCCAGAAGAGATGGACAGAATGGAGATGATCTGTTCAGTGGCAGGTTTTCTCTGAGAAACCCACAGTTTCATTTAAATCAATTATACTTTTAAGCCAGACATAACAGCTGTTTGTGCTCACTTAAAAATATATTGGTGGTTTTAGAGGTTGAAGGATTCCTACTTTGATGCTCTAAATCCTGTTCTGTTAAACAATGACACTGTAAAATGTATTTGTAAAATAATGTAAATAGCTCAGGAATGGGAATAAAGTTGGGTTGCTTTCTGTGGCAGAACAGTTTCATGCTTCTCCTCTAGTAAACTAAATGTTTAATAAAAATGCAAACTTTTGGGTGTGATGAATAAATAGAGTTTTTAAACAGTGTGAAAAGCTATTTTCTGCTAAGGTTTAAATATGTTACTTACCTTAGAAGCTTGAAAATTTTGTAACTATGTCTTCTCTATCAGAGTGCTAAGATTTATAGCATACAATTAAATATCTTTTTGGACACCACTCTTTAATCTAGGATTCATACTTCAAATGTAAAAACAGATAAATGATTATTTCATGCCAACCTGCATTTAAAGGTTTGTTCATTTGGGGAGTTTTGTTTTCAGAGAAACAACATGACCAATAATTTAATGTTTTTTTTTTAACAGCACTTGTGTGCTTGCTTAATTCTTGGTAAAGAAAAAGAGTGATATCAGCTGTGCTGGACTCAGAGTTTGATAAACCACCTGTATGGAATACTCACCATGGACCCTTGTATATTGCAGCCTAGTATTCAGATATATATTGTTGTTGTTTAAAGGGATTTCCACACACAAAAAAAGTTGAAGCATGTTGCTGAATTAGAAAAGGTATTTATTTATAAATTATACAACTTCTTAATTTTCTGGAGAAAAATGTTTTCCATTTTTTCAAACAATACATTTTTAATGTTCAATGCTTTATCGTCATTTTTATCATATCCATTTAAATACAAATGTATGTCTTCATACATGCACAATCCATTGTGCAGAATAAACATTCAGGCCTGGTTAATTTTCTCACGTGATGTAGAAAACTGTCCAAGTTAATTAATTTCTGTCTCAGCAGGGAAACCACAAACATGTCTCAATTTCTTTAAGATGTTTTTCTATTTCCAATACATGATTCTCTATTTCCTGTTTTCTCTCCTTTAGCTTTTTAACCTCCTGACTTGTTTTCTCTATCAGTTTCTCTATCATCAGTTCCACATGTTGATGATCGTTCCTTCTCCCATGCAGTCTGTCATTGCTCTCTGATATGATCTCTTTCAGTTTAAAGTAACCTTGTGCCATCTTTTTTGTCTTGTTCTCTCTCTGGTTAAATACTTCATTATGAATAGCCTTGAGCTTTATTTCATTCTCCTCAACTATTTTCGCTGCATCCTGTCTCTGATCAGTCACTTGTTCTTTCAGCTGCTTCAGTTCCTCTGACATCATCATTAATGCCTTAATCTGCTGATCAACGATTCTCTGATCATGGTATATTTTTCTTAAGTCCTCTTCTAGGTCTGACATTTTCTGAGCTACATACTCTTTGTCTTCTGTCATAAGCTGCTGTTTTTGTTCATTCAGTTCGTCTTGTAGCATATTCAATGCTGCAGGAACAAAAAAAGAATAAACTTATTAAACTCCTGCTAATATTACAAAATATTTAAAATCAATTGAACTTACAGATTTTAGTTTGTCGCCATTTCCGGATGAAAATAATAAATAGCAGAAAAAGACTGAGACCCAAAACTGCATTTAAAGAGAGAGGAAGAGGCATAATGCAAGGAAACCGGACTCCAAAGGCATAATCTGAAAACCAGATAGGAAGAAAACTTTAATGAAAAATGACTGCATGTTTTTATGACATGCAGTCATATATTGTATGTTTACCTTGAATATAAATGTGTTTCTCTCTGGTCTGGTTGATGTCTTTCTGTTGGACTTTGCAAGTGATGTTGTTGTTGTGTCTCTTTTCCACAGTCACTCTGCTGCTGATAGTGTAGAGACCGTCAAGACCTTTGGTTTTCTCTGTAGCTCCAGCAAACATGATCTTTCCTTCCCCGTCCAGCCATATAATCTCAGGCTCTGGATACCAGCCCGCAGAGCTGCAGTCTAACATCACTCCAAGGCTGCTGTTGTCCAGTCCTGCTAAACTGATACTGGGTGAGGAGACTGAACCTGGAATACAGGGAACAGGGATGAAGACTCTGTCGAGATTTTTCATTTAAAAAGTGACAACTATCATGTTTTATTTTCTACCCTGATGTAAAGTTTAAATTTGAATATGCTCATAATTTAAACAGCACCTCATACAGACATGCAACTTAATAAGTAATTTTTCCGTAAAAATTCAAAAAATATCTACTAGACTTGGTTTCCAAGATTTGAATTTCAAATCTTGGAAACCAAGTCCAGTGGATATTTTTTTGTTCTTAAACATCTAGCAAGATGTAGACATAAGAACAGCTGTTCAATGATAATCAGCACCACCATCCGTTGACTACTGGTTCTAAAAACTTCATTTTGAGTTGTTAAAAATGTTATGTTGGTGTTTTCTTTATTTGGCATAAAATAAATATCCATCATTTCTCAGGAAATAGAATAAAAGGACACATGATGGTTAAAGCTGGCAACCCAGAAATTGTATCTCTTGCATGAATCAGAACAAAGTTCTTAAGTCCACTGCAGTGTGATCAGATAAGATCCAATAAAGAAAATAATAAAAAATGAAAGATTTTTATGTCTGGAAAATGTGTGTGCCAAGTGTGCTCTGGGTCAGTGGTTCTCAACCTGTTTGAGTCGTGAACCCGAATATTAACATGCACTGCTATCCATGACCCCACCCCACCCCCAATGCCTGGTCAATGTAAATATTTGTTGCGTTTACATAATCAGACAAGCTTTAACTCACTACATCTATTAGTTCCTGTATCATTTTATTCTGAAAAACACTGGGACTTATTTTGAAAAATATGAAGCAGCATCAAGAGGCTAACTTTCCAAACAGACTGATATTGTTCACAACATTCACATCATTTTGCTGTTAAAATGTAAACAGATACAGCAAACTTTTAATTATTTAAAATAAAACGATATCAGTATGTGCTAAAATTTAAAATGGTAAATGGTCTGACTTGACCAAAGGGCTTTACATTATATTCAGTCATTTACCCTCATACGTTTCATAGTTTGAATATTTATTTCGTAACTCCACAAAAAGTCCTCCAGCTCTAGGAACATTTCAACCCTTCCCCATCCACTCACACAGCTTACTTCTACAACTACTTCAGCTTTCTCTTAAATGCTGTGACCTTATCAGAAGGAATAAACATTTGTGTTTGGGCTTATAGAGAAAAGTTTGAGCTGTTTAGTTTTTCAAAAAGGCTGGCTAAATATGCACAGCCTGCAACCCACGTCAGGTCTGTCAAATAGTTAGCCAGGGGAGAACTACAGATTATTATTATTTCATTATTACCTTTTTTAACAAAAATAATTAGTTTGCCAATCATCGTCAGTGGATTGGACCTACATCCCTACAGGCTGATACCAAACTTCGTCTAATCCTTCTGGTACCTGGCTGCCTGCTTTTTCACATTACAATAACTAACTTTGGGTTAGTCTTTTTTCCCCACTGCCTTAAGCATTGTTAACCTGCTCTAGTAACCCAGGTGTTTTGAATCACATGTAGGAAGTATTACCAGGGGACACAGCAACCTTAAAATAATATTTATTGAACAGAAAGAATAAAGGATGAATAAGGTGGGCCAATGGGGAAGCACCAGGGGAAATAACCAGGAGAATACTGTAGATGCACTGCAGTTTTTTAATGTGAGTTTACTGCTGAAGAGGCCGAGAACCACCTAGGGGAGATAAGAGGATCCAGTAGTGTGGGACAGACATGGCTTGCGAAGATGCAGGGTTGAAACCAGAGACTTATAAGAGGTTATCCAGGCTTTTTTTTAAATCATGAGCTGGGAATTTGACTTGCAATCAGTTATTTTAAAATATCACAGGCAGCATTTTTTATTCAATTTAAGTATTTATTTCACAATTATTTATTAATGTAACCATCTCCATCAAATATCCATCAAATATCTGTTTTTGTACTCGTCTCCAAAACATCCACCACTCAGCACAGCAAACTAAATGTGCGAAGAATGGTAATGTACAGGGAGTCCACCAACATGGGTTTTGGTGAACAGCACCTACAGGTAGCATTGTCAGCCCATTTATCCTGAAACACTGATTTCAGATTTGCCTACCATAGCGCATTCAGATATAGGTAACTACTAGTCACCTGTGATGTGCTTTCAGTCTGCACATGCACATTGCCACAAGGTATCGTGGGGTAGCACAGATAGTCAGAACACTGGCTCTAAATCTGCCTCTTCTCTTCTTATTATGGCTTGAGTCACGCGCTGAATGGGCTCAAAAGAATAAGCAATGAGATTTAGATGCTTTAATGTCCTTTCAGCTTCATCTTCCATCACACCCAATGTCTTGAATGTTTTACGGTTGTGAGGTAAAGCTGGTATTACTAATGTATTCAGCTGCTAACTACCGAACCAATTACCCTGAGGTCACCACTATAAGATGGCGGCGCCCTTGCCAAAAATGATATAGACTATGTTTTGTTTTTTGTTTTATATGTTTATATTTTTTACTTTAGTTATATAATTACTGATAATAGCAAGAGACATTCTTGTAATTCAGGCTAATTTGGCTTACTGTTTCATTTACACTTTGAGGTAGGGCTATAGTAGTTACAAATTGACACAAGGAAATAAGCTACTGAAACATGCTATTCATTTTATTGAATAGAATGGTTGCCTGGAAATAATAACGCTCCAATCGGAGAAAGCAAATAAGAGTTTGCAAGTAGGAAAGGCCATGGGCATCTAGGTAAGAGAGTTCGGACAATTCCATTGACGACAATAGGCAACATTTCAAAGAGCAACGGTGACACAGGAAGCCGAAATACTTTGAAGGAAGATAGCTGCTTGGACTAGCATTGTCTTAAATGTTAGCAGAGCATGGCAGTAAAGAATGATGTTTACGTTGCTATACTTGTCTTTGTTCATGTAAACAAAACATTAACATTGATAAATGTTACATATGAGTTTACTGAATATGATTTAAACAGGCTCTAAATACAAAATAAATAAAAAGAAATTCACACGACTAACAACAGAGCTGATATGGAGTAAAACCTCTCAATGAGTAAGGACAGTCACTGATCTACCTCCTTAGTGCAACCAGTAAGACAGTCACTGATCTTGTCAGCCTGTGTTTTGAATGGCTCGCGAAGCGCTTCAGGAGAAAATATCCATACATGAAGCATTAAATCTGAGTGCAGAAACATTTGATGGAGATGAGGATAAATTCGAGAGAATATTTTATATATTATTTGTATATTTATATATTTTTGGAATACAAATATTTGGAGTGCAAGAATAGTAAAATCCTGCTCAGACAATGGAATTGTTTCCTTCACAGGAAAAGTCCTGCTTTGTTAGAATTTGCTCAAAATATCTAAAAATGTCTATTAAAGGCATACATGAGCTGTATTAAATGCTGGTATTGGTAAAGGTTTGTGCAAAACCCATTCTAGTTCATCCATCCATTACTTAACCTAGAGTTCAAACCATGAAAGTGGGGGGACCAGACATCCTCTTTTTCCTGGACATGTCCTACTTTTTAGACCTAAAAAAATGTCCGGGGGGGATTTCAAAATCGTCCAGGATTTTGGTCAACTACAGTGCAGCACGTAGATGAAACACAGCAGGCACTCGAATAGAGCCATCAGCTCTGGACTGGTCTCCCAGTTGAACCTGACCCTGTAATGGTAGCCTGGACACGTGTGGCCCCATGCTTCCCCCCGCCTGCCTTACCATGCCCCAGCCCTCCTCCTCCGACTAAAGACAGGTGGCTCATGGTTCTTTAATGAGGTCCGGTCCAGTCAGCGGCCCAGCAGCCATCACTAACACCCCCCCCCCAAAAAAAAAACAAACAAAACATAAACAAAAAACATTTCTTCCTTTTCAGAAACCCACATCTGGTCAGCCTACATAAGCTACATATCAGACTGACCACTTGATGAAAACAAACCTTGGCTGCATTTAAACAACTTAGGCAACTCTGAAAATGATTTATAATATCAACCAGGATGTCTCAATTTTTTAAAAATCGGGAAAAGGTTATTGTTAATATATATATTTTTTTATATATATATTTAGGCCTATGATCATTTAAGAAGACCTTTGTCTATTCTTTGTAAACCAGGACTGGGTTGCTTTACCACATTGACAACCAGCAGTACTCTGATTACAAATTTATATGAGATGATAGATTGCTGATCAAGCTGTGCTAAAAGACAATAGTTTTATGAGGTTTCTGTTATATATTGCATTTACTTACCAATAAAAAGGTCAACAAAATATTCTTCAATCTCTTTCGGATCGTAGCATCTGAATCTACCATTGTCAGAGTGTTTCACACCACTCAGTCTCAGTGAAACGTCTCCATCTTTCAGTCTCTCCGTAAACAGCGATGTTCTTCCTTTGTAGGCGATGTTTTGGTCATCTTTATATTCACTCCCGTCGAACCACAGATGCACAAATCTGGGATTTAGGTCAAGTCTCCCCCACTCCACTGCTAACTCATCAGTGTTCAGGGGAGCCTCCAGGTGACACGGCAACACAACATCCTCACCAACCATGGCTGTAACCAGCTGAGGCTGACTTTTCTGCAGCGACCAACCTGGAAATTAAAACATGTTTTATTTTTATGAAAAAATATATTTCTTTGTCACAGTTGAAAGAGATTTCAACAATACATGTCTAATTGAATGGCCATTAATACATTTTATCCATTGTCCATTTGGTAGCTAATAATTACTAATATTTATTTTTGTAATAAGGTAGTCTTTCTGTTGTATTTCTGTTTAAAAGTTACCTTCGCTTGGGTGGGTCAAAAGAAAGAAGCCAAACATGAATTCAGCGATTACAACCTCTTTAAACAAAAGTTTCAAAGATAATCTTTGCAGCATATGGACCATCTTGAAGACAAAAATCTGTGAGAACAGTAAAGAAAAAAAAAAGGCAGAGAAGTAAAATGTTTATATTGTGTATTTAAAGATAGGAGTCAAAAACATTTCTTGAACATAATACTGTTTATTTAGTTAACATGTAAAGTGGAAAAAAAGCTTGTTTATTAGCAATATATTTTGTACAGTACTAACAGTACTAACAAGGCAGGTTTACTTCCTACTATGATTAATCAAGTCACCTTAATGTAAAGTCCATCTCACATTAAACTGAAACATACATAAAAGCAATACGTAAAAGAAGCAAGAACAACATAACAATCAAATAGAGAAAGACAACAGAAACTTAGCACAAATAAAATCACATAAAATCAGAAATAATAAAAATGATAAACAGAAGGGATAAAAGTTTTCCTGAACAAAACAGCTAACCTAACTAAATACATGAAAAAACAAATAAATCTTAAAGGGATAATTTGATCATTTAAAATTTTAAACAGTTCAGCAAGTGCCTTTCCATGAACTGTAACATCAGATTTGTTTAAGCTTCAAAAGTTCAGTTCAGGCAACTGAACGGAAGTTTTGCTTTCTTAGTTCTAACTTGCGGTGGGGAGCACAAAAAATAATATACTGTTGGTGTAAGAATGAATTAGGGTAAAACAAAACAGATTTAGATCAATTTACAATTATTGTAGATTTTAATTATGGGTTTTGAAATACATACATAGATATAAACTGTAAATATGGAAAATAAAGCAAGAAAGTTACATCAGAGAAAATAAGCCTACCTGTTCAGCTCTGTCATGTCTCCTTCGTTTTTTTATAAACTGCAAAGGGCAAAGTCTCAGATAAATCGACCGTAAAGGCAGAGGTGTGGTTCACCCCTACCTCCTTAGTGCAACCAGGAAGAGGACCTCCTCAAATGTCAATGAACTCCATAGTAAAGTAGTTGCTAAGAGATAGAGAGAGAATTAATTGCTTCCTGGTTTGTTGAACTACCAATAGTTTTCATCCAATAATTTAAATAAAATGTCTTATTTTGGGAGAATATATAGGAATTATGCTCTAATTTGTAGTTCTCATCTGTTGTTACCATATTTTAATTTGACAAACTTAATCTTCTCGACTTTCTTTTTCCTGTTTGGTGCGATTCCAGTTGCAGATCTTTAACTGGCTGACTTCCAGCTGACTGGAGCTTTGTGAAAGCATGTGGGAAAGTGGACATTTAACATGTAGCTATGTTGAGTTCAATTCATAGAACCACTGTCCAACTTTTGCCATGTGCAAAGTCATAATTTCCTATGGCATATAAACACGGCTCAATTTTCTCAATGAAATGTAATTGTAAAAATACTTCCATCCTTCAAAAACATAACTAAGTTGTTTCTTTGTTTTGTTTTGCTGTAGGTATGACAACATCATTTACAGTCAATTCACATTTAGTAATACTTGTAGTAATATCCTCTTTTCCATATAGTGACTACACAGCTCCAAATCCATCCATCCATCCATCCATCCTTCCATCTTCCTCCGCTTATCCGGGGTCGGGTCGCGGGGGCAGCAGCTTAAGAAGGGAGGCCCAGACTTCCCTCTCGCCCAGCCACCCTACGGAGGAAACCCATTTCGGCCGCTTGTATCCGCAAACTCGTTCTTTCGGTCATGACCCAGAGTTCATGATCATAGATAAGGGTAGGAACGTAGATCGACCGGTAAATCGAGAGCTTCACTTTTTGACTCAGCTCTCTCTTCACCACGACGGACCAGTACAGCGCCCGCTTCACGGCGGACGCTGCACCAATCCGCCTGTCGATCTCCCGCTCCCTTCTTCCCTCATTCATAAACAAGATCCCAAGATACTTAAACTCCTCCACTTGGGGCAGGACACCCACCCTGACCCAGAGAAGGCACTCTACCCTTTTCCAGCTCAAGACCATGGCCTCGGATTTGGAGGCACTGATCCCCATCCCGGCCGCTTCACACTCAGCTGCGAACCGATCCAGCGAGAGCTGCAGATCATGACCTGATGAAGCCAATAGGACCACATCATCTGCAAAAAGCAGAGACGCAATCCTAAGGCCACCAAAATGGATCCCCTCAACATCTTGGCTGTGCCTAGAAATTCTGTCCATGAGTGTAATGAACAGAATTGGTGACAAAGGGCAGCCCTGGCGGAGTCCAACTCTCACCGGAAACGAACCCGACTTACTGCCGGCAATGCAGACCAGACTCTGACACCGGTCATACAGGGACCTGACAGCCCGTATCAAAGGGCCCGGCACCTCGTACTCCCGGAGAACCCCCCACAGGGCCCCCCGAGGGACACGGTCGAACACCTTCTCCAAGTCCACAAAGCACATGTAGACTGGTTGGGCAAACTCCCATGCACCCTCCAGGACCCTGCTGAGGGTGAAGAGCTGGTCCAGCATTCCACGACCAGGACGGAAACCACACTGCTCTTCCTGAATCCGAGGTTCGACTATCCGACGGACCCTCCTCTCCAGCACCCCCGAATAGACCTTGCTGGGGAGGCTTAAGAGTGTGACTCCCCTGTAATTGGAGCACACCCTCCGGTCCCCCTTTTTGAATAGGGGGACCACCACCCCAGTCTGCCAATCCAGGGGGACTGCCCCCGATGTCCATGCAATGTTGAAGAGTCGCGTCAGCCAACACAACCCTACAACATCCAGGACCTTGAGGAACTCTGGGCGGATCTCATCCAACCCCGGGGCCCTGCCGCCGAGGAGCTTTTTAACCACCTCGGCGACCTTGCCCACAGAGATTGGAGAGCCCAGTCCAGAGTCCCCAGGCCCAGCTTCCTCAATGGAAGACATGTTGGTGGGATTGAGGAGGTCTTCGAAGTATTCCGCCCACTGACCCACAATGTCCCGAGTCGAGGTCAGCAGCACACCATCCCCACTATAAACAGTGTTGGTGCTGTACCGCTTCCCCCTCCTGAGACGCCGGATGGCGGACCAGAATTAATTGGGAGCCGTGCGGAAGTCTTTCTCCGTGGCCTCTCCAAACTCCTCCTTGCGGCCGCAGCTCAGATAAGCCGCCTCGACAATGGAGGAATGGAACATGGTCCACTCAGAATCAATGTCCCCCACCTCCCCCGGGATGTGTTTGAAGTTCTGCCAGAGATGGGACTCCGCCAGACGTTCCCAGCAGACCCTCACAACACGTTTGGGCCTGCCAGGTCTGACCGGCATCCTCCCCCACCACCGGAGCCAACTCACCACCAGGTAGTGGTCAGTGGAAAGCTCAGCACCTCTCTTCACCCGAGTGTCCAAGACATACGGCCGCAAGTCCGATGAAACAATGATAAAGTCGATCATCGAACTGCGGCCTAGGGTGTCCTGGTGCCATGTGCACATATGGACACCCTTATGCTTGAACATGGTGTTCGTTATGGACAATCCATGACGAGCACAGAAGTCCAACAACAGAACACCACTCGAGTTCAGATTAGGGCAGCCATTCCTCCCAACCACGCCCCTCCAGGTCTCACTGTCATTGCCCACGTGAGCGTTGAAGTCTCCCAGCAGAACAAGGGAGTCCCCAAGAGGGGCACCCTCCAGTACCCCCTCTAAGGACTCCAAGAAGGGTGGGTAATCTGAACTGTTGTTCGGCCCGTAAGCACAGACAACAGTCAGAACCCGTCCCCCCACCCGTAGGCTAAGGGAGGCTCCAAATAAGTACAATAATTTGTCATGTGCATGATTTATTAGCTCAGCATTTAATCTGTCATGTTGGGGTCGAGTCTCCTAACCCACATGCAGAAAACACTCTAGAGACAGGAAATACAATAGTCAGATTTATTGACAATTAATTCAAACAAAGAGAAACGGAATCCTTGGTTCGTCTGGCTGAACTCAGGCGGAAACTAAGGGAGGACAGAAATTTTTAGTCAGGATCCAGGAAACTTGCTGTTTGGCGGAAGTTTGGGATTTATATGTGTTCCGGGGTGTTTTGCACCGGGGGGAGGACTTTGAGGGTCTACAGGCCGGTTGGCAGGTTGAGGGCTGAGGTCAGAGGCGCCGGCGGAGGGCGGACAGGTAAGACTTCAGAAGGGAGGGTTCTGTCTTGAGGGTTGGTTGATCTCCAGATAATTCAGGATCAGAGTACAGTAGCTGAAAACACAGAGACAAGGGGATTCAGAATCAGGGAACTGATCCAGGTTAAAGCAGCTCAAAGTAAGCCGGTACCGTTACTGGCAACACTCTGGCAGAGAAGTGTCAGCATCCTTCTCCATTTATATGCCTCCAAATTAGATGATGGAGAACAGGTGTACTGACGTTGACTCATGCCCTCAGGAAGAAGGTCTCAGGCTCCCTTTAGTGGAGAAAAGTTGACAAACCTCTGGATCCCAACAACTCCAACAGAATGCTTACGCCCTCTATCAGTAATGGTCAATGAAAGATGAAACCTCCATGGAAGTATGCCTTTCAGAACTGACAAGCTGTAGTACAAAATCCAGTGCTGCTAGGGGCTCTTGGAGGCTTTTGGAGGACTGAAAAACTGGTAAACAATAACAGTTGAATGTAAGGGACAGGAAATCCTCTTTATTGTTATTTTTCAAGGTCTGATATAAGGTGCCATCACATATGTCCTTTAATACATGCTTTGTACTGGCATCAGCACAAAAACATAAAGTGGATAATGCATACCCTGATTCTCAAGAATATCTAGCATGTGAATAAAGAAATGTCCTTCCTGTATACGAGCTTTTACTGTCGTAATACTGGAGAATGACACACATTTGAGTATTTCTTCCAGAGATTGTGAACAGCCAATGTACTTAGTACAAACTCTACAGTAGTGTTGTTGTTTGAACTGATGTGTAACATTGTCAGGGTGCTGTGGTCATGTCTGGCCAGCTAAGCCCGGCTTTCTCCCCCTCTCTCCTGAGGAGGCTGCTGACGAGCGGGCAGGTGCTGAGCACAGGTGTTATGTGTTTAGTGACGACTTAAAAAGGAACCGTTGTCAGCACTTCGGCGCCAGTTTGTTAGCCTTATCTAGTATTAGCTCTATTGGCCAGCTTCTCATGCATGGATGATGCATGGACGAAATTTAGATGTTTGTAAAGTGAGCTTCTCAGGAGTGAAAGCGGTGATAGCGATGGGCCAATCAGGAGATTGTGGGCAGTTTAAACGGGCTTCAGCTTGAGCTGCGGTTTTTCGCTAGGTCGTAGTACTTTATGATTAGCTGTGTACTGTACAGTAACATTGTTTTTGGAAAATAAAACATGCAGGTGACCAAAACGGATGTTTGAAAAAATGCTGGGAACATGTCCCCCATGCAGTTTCTTCAGGCCCACGCTGCTAGTTCAGTCTGTTCAGTGAGCATCATACTTCATTTACAGCTCTTAAAATCATCAGCAGTTGAATCAGAAAGCCTATTTCAATTAAACACAAACACAACTATCTGTCATGATTGGTTTAGGATATAAACCCACATGCAGGACACCACTGGAGACTGGTTAAAAGTTCAAACAGAGTTTATTTAAAGGTTTGTACAAGTAAACATGAACTGGATTCTGGAAACAGGTCCGGGCAGGATTCTCAGACGTCTGCAGAGACGAATAGTTTGATTAGCCAGATTTACTGATGAGTTGTTGAGTTTTCTGATATTTCTGAAAATACCTTGACAAGGTTCAGGCTTTCTTCTCTGAGAGAGGGAACAGGTTGGGTCCAGAAACTGTTGGTTCAGCAGAGTGCTCAGCAGCTGCAGCGTCTAGCTTCTGACTGTTAGTGTCAGACCTTGGTTTGAGTGATAAGCTCTTTCCCAGAGAGCAGCTGGTGGATTCCAGAGTGAGATCTTCAGGTTTGGCTCTCTAGGGCAGGCAGGCAGGTAACAGGCTAAGCTCTTCCAGAGCTTCACATGAAGGACAGATTTCCAAACTTGGTCAACACTGCAGCGTTGAAGGAAGGTCTGGCAGCTGCTTATATAGGCAGGTCTCCTGATGGGCTGATGAACGTCAGCTGTGCTGGAGGGCTCCAGCCCAGGAGATCCACAGCGCACTCTGCTGGAGAAGGTGGAGAATCTCCAGATCCCAACACTATCTAGTTCACCTAGGCAGAGCACTTATTGCGCACCAGTCTGTTCGGAACTGCTGTTCATCCAACAGCAGCTCTTAATGAGATGCAATAATAAGAGTCAAGTCATATAGCAGCTCCTCAAGGCTCCTCAAAGTTTCCTTCTCAGGTAGGACCAGTCACAGATCGGCAGCTTCTAAAAGCTCTTTGGGGGAACAACAATTAGGGCCCCGTTGTTGCTCCTTCTAGCGGTTAAATTTAGGTTACTAGAGCTGGTTTATCTCTCCTCTGCTCTGCTGCAGCCGGTTTCAGAAAACACTGCATTCAATTCCGTTTAAATCACAGAATGAAGAACAAAAACACCATGTTCAGCTCCTTCTGAATCGTAGGAAGGGTAGTCTGACATGGTTCAGCAAGCACAGACCTCTCTGAAGGGATTTGGTTACTACTTTAGTGCAGCCTTCCGCTTGAAAGTGCTTAGAGTCTAGCCTTAAAGGAGAAGTTCGGTTTTTTACACTTTAAGCCCATTTTCTGTAGTGTCCAGGATGAAATCGAATGAAGGACACCAAAATTTTGACAATTGCTCCTGTCTCTGCTTTTTGGCTCATTTAGAATCAACCCCTGGCTGCGTTAGAATGGCTTGCATAGAGCATGTCCGATAATGTCCTTAAAACAACCTTAAACGTTCTTTTTTAAAAATATGCTACTCACCGTGTCGTCAGCGCTGTTCAATGACGTTCCAAAAAAAGTTTCGTGAAGAAAAAACGTTCCTGTAGTGTTTTATTTAGCATTTTGTAAATCCCATTGAGTTCTGTAGGAATAGTCAATATTCCGCTGCCACCGGAAACGGAAATGGGGCCTGTTTACACAGTTGTAGTCTTTTCGCTTCACTCTGCGTACTCCGACGTCGAGGTGCTAACGTCTCTGTTAAACACTTTACAAAACTCTGAAAATGGAATACGAAAGGTGGATTCTTGATTCTCGACGTCGGAGTACACAGAGTGAAGCGAAAAGACTACAACTGTGTAAACAGGCCCCATTTCCGTTTCCGGTGGCAGCGGAATATTGACTATTCCTACAGAACTCAATGGGATTTACAAAATGCTAAATAAAACACTACAGGAACGTTTTTTCTTCACGAAACTTTTTATGGAACGTCATTGAACAGCGCTGACGACACGGTGAGTAGCATATTTAAAAAAAAGAACGTTTAAGGTTGTTTTAAGGACATTATCGGACATGCTCTATGCTAGCCATTCTAAAGCAGCCAGGGGTTGATTCTAAATGAGCCAAAAAGCAGAGACAGGACCAATTGTCAAAATTTTGGTGTCCTTCATTCGATTTCATCCTGGACACTACAGAAAATGGGCTTAAAGTGTAAAAAACCGAACTTCTCCTTTAAGCAGCTGTGGGCTGCTGGCAACAGAAAGTTGAACAGGAAGTTGTTGGTTTTAAAAGCTGGGCTGGTGGATTGTGCCTTCAGAGGGGAGTAGTTCCGGTTACATCAGCGACATTTGATCCCAACATCTGCAATCAAAATTTGTTCTCGAGCAAGAAACCCACATTCGCTATTGATGTTTGGCTGGTGGTGCATGTGTTTGAAACTTTTGGTTAAGACCTCGCTTTTGTCAGTGAGCCCCAGGGCACCTGGGGCTACTATGGGGCTTGCCACCATCAGTTTGTGAACGTGTGCATGAATGACTGATTATAGTATAATGCACTTTGGTCAAGTCAACTTGAAAAAGCCGGATATAAGTACAGGCCATTTAACATTTAATGGCAATATCTTTGGAGGGACTGAGGGGTTATTTATGGTATCGTGTCAGTTTTTGTCAAAGCAGGGCTCTTGCTGTTTTCTAGAAATATAAATTCAACCTCTACCTTCACCAGCCCCTAAAATAATCCAGACAGGAAGAGGAAGTGTTGACCAACATTTTACTTAGATGACAGCGTGATACACTTGACAGTCATTACTAAGCATCAGACATGAAGGCTACATCTTTTGGCATTTGTAAGTAGAAATTTTAAAAAGCAGTTACTTTGTCTCTGTCGGCATATAGTGATCAGATGTTTATTTATTTATAATGTCTTTGCAGTGGTAAACATGTATGTCCTGCTGATTGTACAAACTAAACATGGCTGTACTGCTCAGAGAGCTGGTGAGCTTTTTTAATAACAGTATTGTGTAGCTATTGAAAGTAAAACTTTAAATTTTATGAATTTACTTGAATTGCATACTATTTTCAACAATTCAACTAAAAAGTTGCAGAACAATAAAAAAAAGTAAAAATTCAATATTTAGAATTATTATTTTCAATAACTAATAATTTTCTCATTATTTCCTGTTTAGATTATGCTTTTCCTCATATTTTTCCAGAGAGACTTCAGTTTTTTGAGTATGAGTCTATAACTATAAAATGTAAGATGATAAATGCTGTTAAGGCTTGGAGAGTAATGAAGGAGTTCCACAAAGTCAGACCAACAAATTCCTCAGATCCCTGCAGCTCACCGAAACCTTCCTGCACACTTAAACCTGCCCTGGAAAGACACAGTGGAGAATATTGGTGTGAAAACGATGCTGGAGAAAGGAGCAGTGCGGTCAACATTTCTGTTACAGGTATGTCTAATTCTCTCATTAATTTAGCTCTTAATTTAGTGTAGACATTTGGTTGGTAAAAGAAAAAAAAAAGTAAAACAAAATATAAAATTGTACCTGTTGTGTCCTTGGCCCTACTGCTCGGTTGAAGGACTTCAATCCCAAATCCCTGAGTGGCTATTGAGACCCTACTGATATGGGGTGTTGTTTTTCAAATTAATTAAATGATCACCAAGAATATAAAGTTAACTCCTTGTGCCTGCAGTTATAGAGTACATAAAAAGCAACCAAACCATCAAAAAACAAAACAAAAAAACATGACCATGTATTTAAATTTTTCAGCTGGTTTGGTGATCCTGGGCACTCCAACCCAACCTGTGGTGGAAGGATCAGATGTGACCCTTCCTTGTATCCATAAAGAAACTGCACTGAAAGCTAAACTGAAAACTGAGTTGAATCACATAAGAGATTTTTACAGAAATGGTCTGCATCTCATGACCTGCTATACCAACAACATGACCATCCAAAATGTCACAAAGGCAGATGAAGGATTGTACAAGTGCAGCATCTCTTCAGCTGGAGAATCTCCTGAAAGCTGGCTGTCTGTTTATAGACCCCTGACAGGTTAGTAAATGTATTTTTCTTTTTTTTTAAGATTTTTATGCTCACACAATGCTTATAGGGAAATATTTGGATCTGTGTTCTTAGCACCAATTGAAGATCGCTACACTGTGGAATGTGAGCAGTCTAAAACTGATGTTCTGGAGTATGCTGTTAAAGTTGCGTTACTGGCCTTGTTGTCTGCGGTGATTGGAGTAATTCTCTACAAGATAAAAGGTATTGATAAGATCCTCATAATTGAGGGACAAAAATAATTTGAATTCTTAAAGAAAGGGCAGCACGTCTTTAAGTTAGACTTCCAACCAGGTGTGTAGTGGCAAAATAGGGGCCCTGTACAGTCAGTGTTAGTTGGCCTCAATAAATGCCACTGTGTGAGCAATGTGCTAAATTCAGATTTCATCATGATCCTCTTTCCATTAATTTGAAAGATTTAAATTCTGATAAAAAGTACAAGATATTAAACTCTCAGTAAACTTTATTTAACTTCACTATTGTTATCAAACTATTTGTTAAAGTAAGCCTAATATGTATATTTTTGAATAACTTGTCTTGTCTGCCTTACAAAATCAAACATTTGCCCAGGTTTATCTTGTCAAACGGATTTGGTATGTCAATAAGATATACCCGGTTAAATAAAGATTACAAGCTTACATGCATAAAAAAAGCACATATGTAGATCAACCAAAATCACAATGACTAACAGTCTAACCTCAGTATGACTATGTGATAAATATATATATATTTTTAATCATGATGTCTTCAGAATATTGACATGAAGTGGAAATGTGTAATCAAAATTACCAATAATTTTTCAAGCTGTTTTCAAACTTCAAGGAAATCAGTTTCTAGAGCTATATCAGCAAACATATAAAAAACACTGGGTTGGTTTACAGTAACTTGTAGTTGGCTCTCTGTTTTGTAGTTATTTTACTGGAGCTGCTTAATTAACTTAAAGGAGTATGGAGTGTCACTGTTTAATTTCTGAAACTGGTTAATGTTGTCAACTATTGCTCCTTGGTACGTAAGTGTCTTTATACTTACACTCACAGCAAGAAAATCAGGATTTTTACTGGCATTTTTTATTTACCCTATATCCCTTCATGCCCTCATCCCTTCATCCCCCATTTCTTAATCCTCCATTCCTTATTACTTGTTCTTCTCAGTTATTTAAACATCGCCATCTGATGCGCCATCCTTCCTCAGGGAAAAATCTTTAATTTTGTAGCTTGTCAACGGCAGCCAGCGTCTCCGGTCCTCATAGTTCAATCACCCTCAATCATTCCTGTGAAAGAAGTTGTGTCTCTGGAATTGTTTCCTGTCTTCATGGAAAATACACCTTCCTTCGAATTAGGGTATTTGAAATCTACTTTAAAAGCTTTTATTTAGTAATATTTGTATGGTCTCTTCCCTTGTTAAACTTCAGGATCAAACTTTTTCTTTTTTGGTCAAAGGACACAAGATTCTCAGCAAGCCAAAACAAGTAAGGAAAAATCTTACACTTTTTTTTATTATTTTTTTTTCTTTTATGGTAATATGCAGAACTCTCTGTGTGAAAGATTTGTTCTTTGTGGATGTTTTTGAGTCAAATCATCAACTAAAAATTATGTCAATTTATCTAAACACTCTACAGTGATAACTTTTACCATTTTATGTTATCTGTTATCATGTAAAAAGACTAAATTCAATTTCAAACCTAGGGTTGGGAATTGAAAAGATTTTCACGATTCCGATTCCCTTTTCGATTCTATGAAACGATTCGATTCTTTATCGATTCTTTTTTCGATTCCAATTTGGGGGAAAAAGGAGAACAAACAGTTTGATTATCAGAATCAACTTTGTTTACTTAACTATTGCACAATCTTACAAACTCAACAAGATCAAGATGTCCACAGGAAATGTGAAACTGGAGTAACATCTGTGTTTAAATGAAAAATGAATACAAGAACAAACTTAATAACCAACAATGTCTAATAACAAATGATGGGATAATAACCTATTTTAAATAACAAAAAATACTAATTATAAAACAGTAGTAGGGAAAATTAACAGTTCTTTTGCAGAAAGATGAGCATATCTGCTTTTTCTGGAAGGATACGGGATCTTTCAGGGCTTAAGGTGTCTCCAGCCGTGGAGAACACCCTCTCAGATGGGGTGGAGGAAGCCTGCACACAGAGGTAGTTTTCAGCCAGTCCAGATAGCAAGGGCAGCGTATCTTGCTTGTTCCACCACCACAGTGTGGCGCTATCCCTGCAGGGGATGGAGGGCAAGCTTTTATAGAGCTGGATTTCCTGATCTACCCTCTGGGCTAAGGAAAGACGGGGCTTTGATTCACAAAGTGACCGCAGCTCGCTGTCTTCCTCCTCGAATAGTTCTTCCAACTTGCGTAACTTGCGTAACTTGCGGAAGTTGCGTAACTTACGTAAAAATCGTGACGTAAGTCGTGCTCCCCAGAGCCGGCGCTCTAGGCTCTGGTGCTGCGGGAATCGAAAAAAGAATCATTCAGCGAGCTGCCAAACGATGCCATGGAATCGGAAAATACGGAACCGGTTCTGAACAGGAACTGGTTTTCGATTCCCATCCCTATTCAAACCTTAGCAGAATAAACTAAACTGTTTTTAGATACAAGTCTGAGATAGCCTGACGTAGTCCTACTCAATTCTAGTCAGAATATGAGTCTGATACTGCTCCATAGAGCTGTGATTATGGGGCGTGTTTCGAACGAACCAGGAAAAAAAAATGCCTCTGCACTCAATTGGATAGACCTACAACCAATAAGAGCAACGGAGTGCGTGACGTATGTTAAGCGAGGCATAGTTGTTGTCCACAAAAATCAAAGCGTGCAGTTTCGCGTTTCTCTGTTCCTCTTTTAAAATTAATTTGCTGTCGATATCTTCTAGAACAGACCTAATAGCAGAATCTACTCACCCAAACTAGCGCGCTTTGGTCACGTGGTTGATTACGTTACTCTTGATCATCTGTCCATCATCGTATAAAGTCCGCCCTGACAATTTGATTGGATCGCCTGACAGTGGGCTTTAATACTCGTGCTACTATGGAGCAGAGCCAGACCGAACTTCCCCGAACTCAAACCTTGTGGGCGGGACTAAGTTCTGACTGGCACCCAGGCTAAGTCTGAGAAACAGATGGATGTAAATTTATCTTCTTAGTTTTAAACCACAAAACAAAACCACATCGCTTCTCTCATGCATGTTTATTTTGTCAAAAGTGCAAGTCAGGTTCAATAAAGCACACAAATATACAGAAATTGCTGCAGCCACCACATGAGATGCAACTTCTGCATCAGTTTCACCTCGCAGATGATTTTTGTATTTTAAAAATAAAAGCAGAAGAAGCGAGGCAAAGTAAGTCACTGTGAAACTCCACAAAGGGCAAACAGAAAACGAATAGAAAACTGAGACAAACCCAAAGTGAATTCGCTTCTGACTGATGGTCATCGTTTCTCATCATAGGTGGAAGGAACGATTAAAAGCACCAACCCATGTTTGTCAGGAGAGGATGAAGTCTGATTATTGAAGTGAGAACGTCTGTGAGACTGGAATGAAGTAACCTTCGTGATCAACAGATGTAAAATATGATCAAACATGCTTTAAAATTAGTTGCCAAAAATATAGAAATAATATATATTCTATTAAAAAATTTTAACATTTCCACCAGATTTTGTATGTCATATAATTTTCATCATAACTTCTTCAACATTGATCAATACAAGGATATTTTAATGACCTAAACACCTATAACGGTTATTGTTAAGGTTTCAGAAAAATATATATGCTCCTTCTTACATCAATTACACATTTCTTTATGGGTAATGGGCTTATCAGGAAAAAAAAGAATTTTACTAATAAATAAAAACAAAAGGCAGCTATGCTCATAATTATTATAAATCTTACTACCTGATGCATGTTTCCTTATCTTACACTTAAAATATTTCAGTAATAACATTTCAGTACATGGAAGGTTATATCAAAAGCCAGTAAAAAACAACACACCTCCTGATATTAGTAATTTTTTTTTTCAGGTTCAGGCAACAGACTGTGGCTGGAAACTGAAAAGGAGAATATTTTTAGCCATTTATCTTTCAACCCTAGTTCCTTCTTCAATGTTTCTGAACCATACGATAAATTATCTAAAATGTTTGACCTTAGAAAAGTTCTATATTTAATAGTTCTTCATTGAAAGACATCCATATGTATTCATATATATGAAAATAAGGTCTACCTATTTAAAACCTGTTAACGAGCTAATTTGCCTACAGTGGTAGCCATTCAAGATTTCCCCTCTTTCCTTGATGGGCCCTTGGCTGGTCCCCTACAATTTCTTTTTAAACATCAATGATAGTACTAAAATATTTTTGTCATGATTTGTGGACAGTAAGATCTAGGTGTCATCCCTGGTCAAACACTATAATTCAGTAAAAGGGTGGAGTCAGAGTAAAAAAATATGCAAGCACAAGAGAAGGAGGGGGTCACTTCAGTGGCCGGAAATGGGTTGCCATTCAACTGGCGTTTGACTGGGAAAGGCCATTTTTAATGGCTGCTATTGTACATGAAGTAGAAAACTATCCAAGTTAAATTATTTCTGTCTCAACAGTGAAATAACATCTGTCTCAATTTCTTTAAGCTGTTTTTTTTTTCCCACTACATTGCTCTCTATTTCCTGTTTTTTCTTTTAGTACTTCTCCGATCCTAGATTCTCTTTCTGAAATCCTTCTCAAGGGTGAACTTTTTCTTAGCCACATACTTTTTTTCTTTTGTCATGAGCTATTTTTTCTCTTCATGAACGTTTTGCTCTGACTTCTCCATTGCTGCAGAAAAATGAAAAGGAAAAAAAATGTTTTGATTTAATTTAATTTCTGATTACCAAACAAGTACTTCAAAGAACCTTTTGGATTTAGGCTCTCTCTGCTTTTTCTCATCATATTAGCTTTATCTGGTCTTTCCCCGCGTGGCTTTGACACCAACCTGGAGAGAAATATCAGCTCTGCTTCTGTCATTAACATCTCTGTTTAGATGTTGAAGCTTAGCCTGTTTTTCAGTGTAGATCTCTATGTGTTCTCTTTCATCCTCTAACATAGGAACACGCTCTGAGTTTGTCAGCCTGGCTGTGTCTTCATTGAAGGGGCCACATGTTGAGCTAGTTAACCGTTACCTTTTTTTAAAATCTCCGATTCTTTCTGAATGTCTGCTTCTGTCACAGCCAGTAATCCATATGGTCCTCTCATACCCATGGCTGCTAGACAACCCAAACCAAATATTCCACCTCCCTAGGCCAAGTACGGCATGCAAGCCACCCAAGCCCATGTGCTAAACATCCCCCAGCGTCCCCCCACCTTACTGCAGGCATAGGATGCATGCAGGGTCAGGGAAGGCAGTAAGGCAGACCCACACAACAAGCTGAGATGCATCTGGGCAGATTGATTGTATCCCACCTACCATATAGCCACAGCAGTTAGCCAACCCCCCCACAAGGACGGGGCCAAACCCTCCAACATCCCAGACCCCCACCTAATGCCAGGCATCTGCAACCCCAGGTGGACAAGACATCAAAGCCATAGGAAAGAAGCCAAAGGAGAGCACGAAAGGAGAGCCAAAAAACAGGAAATGACCAGAGCAAGACCCACAATTATGCCTAGGAGGATGGAACTCCACACCTGACCGTAGACCTCTGGCCAATCTGACTTCTAGCAGCCACATAATTGACAATATATGCTTTGCAGTTTTGAAAGATAATGTACATGTTAATTTAAATTTACACCTAACTAAACCTGGTAGTGGTATTCTGTCTTTTCCGACAATGTTTTTTTTTAATGAACAGCATTTCTTTTTCTCAAATATAAAAAGGTCTGATGTTCCTCATTCCTCTGTTCTTCAGGGAACCTCTGGCGGTTTAGTATGCTTCCTTTTACAGATTCTCTGTTCTGTATCCTGGATTCTCCTTAGGTCTAACCCTTCTGGAATAAACGTCCAACTCATGTTATGCTGGGTTACTAACATACAGAAGCTCTTATGTCCTAATTGTGTAGTGAATGAAGCAGATTATCTTCCCCTGACTAAACAGATTTTTGTGGCCATTCAAGAATGGGCTAACTGCCAGTCTATCTACAAATGTGCATGTAGATTATATGGAATATATAAAACTAATCCGAATACTGTTAAAAATAATTAAGTTAGTTTTTTTGGGCTTAGAGTTGTTCTCAGAGTCTTATTTGCAGGTAACCAGCCATTATATATTTACTTCAAATAGGTTTTAAATAGTGGTGGGCTGAACATGCTTTAGTGGTGCACAACCCATGTACAAAGGCCTTAGAGTCCTGCCTGGTCTGCAGCCGACCAAGGTTGAAATCTGACCTTTGCCTCTCTCTCATACCCCCTTTCTTCTCAGCCTACTGTCAAAAAAAATTAGCCACTATTGCCGTAAAAAAAAAAAAAAAAAAAATAGATTGTGGTGGGCCATTAACGAGCTTCATTAACGCCAGACTCTTATCAGGCGATACAAAAAAAATATCTTCATTAATGTATTCTCAAAGTTGGGTTGGGAGCTGGGCTTATACTAAGTAAGCTATGATGACTTTCTCCTTGGTATTTTAGCGCTGATGTATATCTGGCATACATGTATATCTGGGAGTGAGAACAAATCAGTATTCCAACCTGTGTGGCGTACTGTGAAATTACCACATTGAACGTGACATGCTGATATCGATGCAGCTATGAAGAGGCCAGGTTTGCTTGAGAGAAAATATATTTCTAAGAAGCTTCCCAATGGAAACCTTGACAAGACTAAATCTGTTTGCACCTTGTGCAATGCGGAATTAGTTTACTGCAGCGCAGGGGAAAAATCGTGTTTATCAAACTACAAGATTTGAGTGCAATTGTGTGGCAACTAGCTGGCCCCTCACTAATGGGGCCTCCTGCTGGTAGGAGGATAAGGAAAAGCCAAAAAAAAAAACAAGCCAAGGGAAAAGGAAAACAAAAAGGGGCAACAGAGGGTACCTAAACAACTCAGGATTGGTACAAATACACAGAATACAAAGAAACTTAAAAAATAAACACAAGCAGAACCTTGACATCGATGCTGTATAAAGTTTTGGTTAAGTAGGTCTTACTTCAGTATTCTTGTATAATCAAAAACACTATACCGGCATATTTGAGAGAAAAAGCTGGTCTGTTTCTTGTCTTTGTCATATTATTTCTTGTCATTTAAGAAAAAAAAATGTATTCAACTGAGTCAGACTTTCGACTATTTTTTTTAGCAATGAAAATAAAGTACCAATGAATTTACCGTCTATCTCCTATATATAACTGGATTGCATACATTTTTGCCAGACAAAAAAAAAAACTAAACAAAGGAAATGGCCGTTAGCTTATACTTTAAGAAGCTTAGGTGTAAATTCTAACTGGAAGGCTCTAAGCTACACAATCACCTCATCAATTACCTTATCATCAGCCAATCATTGATCAAGACTACTCCTGTGACACCAAATTTAGGCAAATCTTCAATTTCCAGCTAAAATGCAACCTTCGTCCACCTCTTCATCAATTTCATTTTGCAGATTTCCCTCATTCTTTAACCTTTGTTTCAGTCTCAGTCTTTGGGCGGAAAGACATTTCTAATCTAGATCTGCCTACTCAGACAGATCTACAGCATTTATCACCAACCAGTTTTAGGTCAATTTTATGTCTGTGAAACTCATTTTATAGTAAAATCACAAGCTGTAGCTGATTCGTCTTCAGTGTGTTTATTTAGAAAGCTTAACAGCTGATATTTAAACAGAGTACAGAAATAAAGCTGCAGGTTTTTTGAGTTTTTTTTTTATTCACAAGTTTTTTTCTGATAAGTCATCTCAAGATTGAAAACAGGGAATTACAGATAGAACTTCATAATCTGTATTGGTCTCCCATCAGAAACAGAGGAAACCACACACAACACCAGTCCATGTTTATCAAGGGAGGAGGTGATGTAATTATTGAAGATTAAACAGCTGATTCTGTAAAACTAGTAAAAAGATCATGCCAAGGGGCTTAGCTGGGTGTTCAGATACAATTTACGATTAAAGCACATCAACACAAGGGAAACAAGGCAAGAACTTGACAGAAAAGAATCACTTTGAAAACACCAGTTTAATTTTATAGTGTTAGACTACCCATGCTCTGTGAAAATTAGCTAATTATGTTTTTCTCTGCACTGATAGTCTTTAAGGATGGATATATTTAGTAAGGTAAAACCCTTTTTCAGTTTGCTTCTTTTCAAACAAAATTCTTTGTGCAAAATGCACATGGATAACAAATACATCAAGGCTACAAACATTTGAGATTGTCAATTAAGAAAGGAAATTAAAAGCTGTTTTTATCATTTATAATTTTGTCAAAATTTCTGTACAATTCTTCTACAATATGAAACGCTTATATTTGATTCCTTTTCAAATAAATTAAAATATTTGATATTTATAACATTTTATCGGAGATACATTCTTTTTCTATGTAAATGTGGTGCTGCTTTACTAATAAAAGAGGCACATAGTTTAGTTTTTATGTTTTTGCTATCTTATTCAAAGTTTTCCTCAAGCATACTGAAAAAAATTTTCTCACTAATTTAAACTAAAGTTATTTGTATGAAGTAATTCAGGATACCAATGGATTTAAGCCCTTTTCTGAGTTGTTTTACCATTTATCTACTAGTGAGGAAGTGCAGTTTTAAAGTTATGACAACTAGATTCTGGGAGTGATGAGATCACAGCTTGATTGTTACTTTCTATAAAACAGCCATTAGAAACGTTCTTATTTATACACAATACAGTTTGTTTGTTTTTTTCAAATAGGTAGAAGAGTCAGCGCTAGTACGTAGTACAAAAATCAATGACTATGCTGCAGTCAAAGTTTTTTAAATGCTATTTTCTTTCTTCATGATGATGCAGGAAACATAAAATTTATCCAGATCTCAAGTTTCTCAAGGTGTTTTTTGCCTTGCGATCAAAACAATATCTGAACTTTTCCACTAAATCTGCTAAGATGAAAGTCATTAGTAGGTTGATTTTCTCACTTTGTAGAAATCAAAGGTGATTAGTTGCCCTGCGACAGACTGGTGACCTGTCCAGAGTCACCCATTGACAGCTGGAGATAGGCAATAATGAAAATTGTCCAGTGCTTCTCTGAACACTGTCGAACCCGAACTGGAAAGTGAGGGGAAGACACTGCGATCAAATGTTAGCCTATATTGAGAAAGGGAGAAATTGGAATGGATGGATGGATGGATGGATGGATGGATGGATGGATGGATGGATGGATGGATGGATGGATGGATGGATGGATGGATGGATGGATGGATGGATGGATGGATGGATAAGCCATTTTTGTATTTCCGCTCCATGGTTCTCTATTTCCTGTTTCTCAGCTTTTTGCCTTCCTTTATAGTCAAAACATTACAGTAACTGCATCTCACTATATGATAGGATATATGAGAAGTCAGTTAAACACAGCAGGTCTCCTGATATAACAAAATTAGCTCAGGTGTCACATTATGACCTGAAACTGAAAACACAGATGTTTAGTACGCAGATAAATCACAATAGTTAGCTATTTCTTTATCACCCTTGTTCCTATTTCTGTCTCTGAAGTTTTCGGACCATCATGTAAATATATTAAACTGTTTCACCTCAGAAAATTTCTAAATTTCATACTTTTTCATCAGAAAATTCAATTGTAATGAAAATAAGTAGATTCTACTGAGTTGAAACTAGTTACCAAAATATTTTACTGGTGTTAGTATGGTGTAGAGAACTAGGCCCGTTTCAGTCTGAGCTGGGAGATTGTATCTTCTCCATTTCTTTAAGCTTGTTTTCTATTTCCACCACAAGATTCTCTATTTCCTGTTTTCTCTCCTTCAGCTTGATAATATTCTGATTTGTTATCTCTATCAGTTTCTCTGGAATAAATTCCACTTGTTTATTCAGTATTGTATTGCTCTCTATAATGATTTCTCTCAGTTTTAAGAACCCTTTTGCTCTCTTTTCCATCTTGTTCTCTTTATGGTTTTCTATTTCACTCTCAACATCCTTAATCTTCTTGTCATTCTCATCAAATATTTTCTCTGCCTCCAGTCTTTGAGCAGTCAGTCGTTCTTTTTGCTCCTTTCGTTCCTCGGACATCTTCATTAATGCTTCAATCTGTTCAGTAATGCTTCTCACATCCTGCTTTCTCCTTTTTAAGTCCTCCTCAAGGTCTGACATTTTCTTAGACATTAAGACTTTTTCTTTGTTCATGAGTTGCTGTTTCTCTTCATTCACCCCATCTTTTAGTTCCTTCATTGCTGCAGAAATTGGAAACAAAACAAATCAAGGTTTTGCTTAAGTTTAGCTTCAGATTAGCAACAATTAATTTTAAGGTAGTTTTAAACAAAAAAAACTTTTTTAATAAAAGTTTAAATATGGAGCCTCCTTGAATCATGAAAAAATGGTAACTCACATTTTTTAGTTGGTCTCCATGTCCAGATTAAAGAAGCAACTCCAAATAGAAGTATGAGTCCCAAAATCACACTAAAGCTGACAGAGACACTGCAGTTCGATGGAGGAACAAATAAACCGTCTGAAAAACAGATGAAGAGTTTTATGTAACAAATATGATTTGACTTGTTTAATGATGAAAGTCTGTTAAATGTTCTACCTTGAACATAAATGCGTTTCTCTCTGGTCTGGCTGATGTCTTTCTGTTGGACTCTGCATGTGATGTTGTTATTGTGTTTCTTCTCCACAGTCACTCTCCTGCTGATGCTGTAGAGACCATCAGGACCTTTGAGTTTCCCTGTAGGTCCAGCAGACATGATGTTTCCTTCCCCGTCTAGCCAGAATATTTCAGGTTCTGGATACCAGCCTGCAGCGCTGCAGTTTAATATCACTCCATTGTTCCTTTCATCAAGAGCTACTAAACCGATACTGGGTAAGGAGATGGAACCTGATGATCAGAGAATAAAGATGTCAGATTTTATCACCACTGCATCCAAAACGTTATGAAATGTTTGATAGAAACATTCCTACTGAATCATTCACTGATAACCGACATAGCTTGAACTATATCCTTGAAGCTTCAAATAAGAAAAATATCTCTGTTGTAAAACTCAGATGTAGTTTTAGTTTAACACTTTACAATAACCATCATTTATAAATGTTAAAGTGACAATTCATTAATGTTAGATAGTTTATCAATCTTGATAAACATTTCTAAACTTAGAAATAGATCATATTGCCCAGCCAAGTTGGTTTAGACCAAACCTCAGTGGACTTAAAACCTCAATACATGATGTACTTACCTTTAAAATTGGTCGTGAATGCAGTTTAAAAAACGAATAAAACATTCATAAAAATATCTGTTGATAATTAATAAGCTGTCCCTTTATAATTTATAAATGATGGTTATAGTGGTTATTGTAGCATTACCTTGTTTTTTATATACAAATTGACATACAGCATATTCTTCTACTCCTTCCATCGCATTTTATGTAAAAATTTAAGACAAATGTTTCTTATCAGACTGTCTCAAGGATTGAAGAAACATCATCATACCTGAATAGGTGAAAGTCCAAAACATTCTTTTGTGAAAGAAAACCTGAATTGCCTTGATTTGTCAGTTATTAAGGATTATGAGTAGGGCTGCAACTAACGATTATTTTAAAAATCGGCCGATTACTTTTTCGATTAATCGATGAATCGGACAAAAAATATTTTTTATATTAACCTCTTTATTCCAAAATAAACATTTTAGACAGAACAAACAAGCACACAAGTACAGGTTGCTCATTAACTGTCCTGGTGCAATATGAAAAATAAATGTTTGTGTTAAAACTACGCAAACGTACATGAGAAATGTAGCTGTACATCCACAAAATATAGGCTACTTTGTTTCATAAAGTGCAAAAAGAGACATTTTTTTTTAAAAGCCCCAAACAACTGAAACAAATGAAATTAAAAGTAAAATAAGTAGCCAACCTTATCACTGTCTGTAACCTAGTAACACGGTAAGGAAAGCATCAGATGAGCTACCTGAGAAACTAACGTTACGTTTCCCCACTTTAAAACCAAACAAACATGGTGGTTCCGCGCCATGTTAATTTGTTTTGACAAAAGTAGCATGTTACGACTTTTTTCACTGTACAAAGCGCAGGCTATTTTAATTATTGTGATCAATTTGCACCGTCAATCCCTGCGCATGCGCGCTTCATTTGCAGTCTGGACGCTGAGGGTAAACATCCCGCTGCTCTGACTGCAGCGCTGAGAGGGTATCCTTCGGGAGCGGGGGGAGGCGCCCCACGGCAGAGTAGGAACGATACATGCTTTCCCGTAAGAGTCTCCAGAAGCCGCCAGTGACACCGTAAAAAGTCGCCAGATTTGTGGCTAGTCACTTTTTAAAAAAATAGTCGCTGGAGGGGTCTGAAAAGTTGCTGAGTTGGCAACACTGCACCTGCAGCGCTGGCTCGCTCTGCCGTATTTTTTCTTCTTCTTCCCCCGCTTCAGTCAAGTGGATGTGATGACGGCGGCGGCGGATGACGCATTAATCGCGCGACACAACTAATCGATGATGAAATTCGTTGCCAACCCTTTTAAAAGTCGATTTTTATCGATTTTATCGATTCGTTGTTGCAGCCCTAATTATGAGTTAAAGTTTTTGTTACGGACAATAAAAAATGTAAGTACACAGTAATAACTAAAACCAGTACTTCATTGTGGAGATTTAGATGAGACTTAATTTATGAAAAGAAAATCTAGAGACTTGGGGTGAGCGATCATGAATCATTTTATCTTATCTCCAAGGATCCAAGGACACATCCACGGAGGCAGCTGAAGTATCACTAATTGCTTTTCAATCAGTCATTATTTATAGTTGTGCTGCTTTTTCGTACCTTTCTTTTTTATTGATGATATGCCATGACACTGTTGGCTCCAAATTCTCAAGAGTTTAATAACACTAAGACTCCAGCCTTCTCTATTATTTTTTTTATAATGAAGATTTATTGGACACTTCCAGTGGAAGTTACACACTTTACTTACATAAACACTTCACTGCTGTGTGCCGTCTACATTCTGATTCTGCACATGAGAGTCACTTTGATGTCCAAAACCATTCAAACTGAAAAGTGAATGTCCATGCAGAAAAAAAAAGGGATTCTGGCAAATAATGAGAACTGAGCATCTTGATCTGCAGTGTGACCATTTGATTAATGTCTAATGTCTTTGCAACAATGTTTAATCCCAGAACCATGAATCAAGTGGCTGAATTACCTAATTAGATGCCATTGTTTCATGTTTTTTGAGGCATCTAAAAGGTGCAGGACACCGCAGGTATATGACTGGATTGAAGACCCCTAACTTCGGGGACCATGCTTGAAAACCAGCCTCCTGGTTGTGTGTAAAGGAGTCCAAATTAATAATTTAAGTAAAAATGTTCCATTCATTTTGTTCAAATCTTTTTATAGGCAGAAACGGTGCAGATGCCCATTCAGACCAGCAGAAGGCAGAAATAATATGGAATTTACTAAACCACATTTTAAAAGTAAGTAAGGTTCCTGCTGTCAGTTTATCACAGGGCAACAAGAACCAACCATGCTCAGATAGAGCAATACTGAATCCAAACAAAAGTGTAGTACATTCACTTAGCAGTTTAGGTTTTAGGTTGTGGGAAGAAGATAAAGCACCTGGAAAGATCCTTGAATATACTGTATAATTTATCTCTCTAATTTATTTCATTACTTCACTATGTGCAATGACATGGTCATGTGTAATAACTGTAAGTTGCTACTGAGCAGCATCGCAAAGTGTAAATGCTGTCGATTTTAAATAATTTGATCATTATCTTATTTTATTTCATCCTTGTCTTATTAAATTCTTATACCTTATTTTACACTATTTATATGGGAAGGGGGTAATTTTACTAATTTTTTAAATTTTATTTTGTCCTATTATACTATAATCTATTTTTCACTATTGTACTCACAATCTTATTTTTCTCTCTTCTGTAAACGGCTGCACTGCAAGAAAGGAATTTCCCTGCAAGGGATTAATAAAGTACTTCTGATTCTGATACCAAAGCTGTCCAGAAAGAGCCCATACTGGAATTTTAAGCCACGCCTGTCTTGCAGCAAGGCAACAATGGAAAAAACCCTTTACACTTCATCCATTTTATTTTTGTAAATAAATATATTTTTAGCTTTCAATAAGATAATAAGGAACAAATTGAATGTGTGTCTCTAATTTGAAGTCCAGCACTCAACAGTGTTTACCACATCCATATGCAAAACATTGGGATCAGACTGTATTTTGTTTACTTACCAACAAGAAGATCAACAAAGTATTCTTCAATCTTCTTTGCATCGTAGCATCTAAATCTTCCATTGTCAGAATGTTTTACACCCTTCAGTCTCAGTGAAGCATCTCCATCTTTCAGTCTGTCAGTGAACAGTGATGTTCTTTCTTTATATTCAATGTTTTGGTCATCATTATATTCACTGCCTTCAAACCACAAATGCACAAATCTAGGATTCAAGTCAAGTCTCCCCCATTCCACTTCCAACTCATCAGCCTTCAGAGGAACTTCCAGGTGACATGGCAACACAACATCATCACCAACATTGGCTGTAACCAGCTGAGTCAGAGTGGTCTCTGTGGACTGACCTGAAAAACAAAATAGACAGCTTTGTTCTCTAAATAAATGTAATTTCTGTGTATGAATTTGATCTCAGTCAGCTATTTTTGTGATGTAGGCATTTTTTTTCTTTGTCATAAATTAATTCAGCTCTTCATTTACAGAAAATGTCGGTAGTGTTTGTATGTGTTTTTGTTGGTTATTTTGTTTTCACTCCAACCAACCTGCCCTGGGCTGACCACCTATAGCTAACAATCCTGAAGAAGGTGCAGCAGAGACTGCACTTCCTGAGGATTCTAAGGAAAAAAAATATGAGACCAGAGCTACTGCTGTGCTTCTACCTCTACTCTGAGCTGCAGCTTGGTGCTGAGCTGCAGCATCTTGTTGTAGTTATCTAGCTGCACTGCAGCAGAGAGGAAGCAGCTCGAAGGATTCATTAACACTGCCCAGAGACTGAACTGCTGCCTAAGAAGATCCCACAGCATAATAAGGGACTCCTTGCACCCAGGTCACCATTGTTTACAACTGCTCTCTTTCGTCAGGCTTTTCAAGGCGATGAAGACAAAGACAAACAGACTGAAAAACACTTTCGTTATGAAAGCTGTTGTTGCCCCGAACGCCTCACATAGATTATAACTGGGTGATTCTTTAACTACGGGCACTTTTATGTCCTTTGATCATATTTCATGAAAAAATTTTAAAAAAAGGGACATTTCACACCTTTATAGTTTTCTTTACAATCAAACTGTTTTAGGACATTTGTTTTAATAGTCTGTGATGACTTTTTCACCTTTTTTCAGCCTCATTTATATGTAAATATTACTGTTTTGTGCTTGTCCCACACCCAGACTTTTGATCTTCAATGATAAAAATGAATAGTAAAGAAAAAAAAATTCTAATGTTTTAAAATATTATTAAATAAAATATCAGTAAAATAATCAAACTATAATTGGAGTATTCATTGTCATACAACTGTTTTTTTTTTTTTACAATTGGTTTTATAAACCAATTGTAGTTCTCCCAAAATGTTGTCGTAATTTCCACCACAACACTGTAATGTCCCTTTAAAAAGTTTGTATGAAAGATTGTTTGGGTAGTTGCTATGGAGATGAACAGTGACATCACAGCACAAGTCATCCATTAACCTTTGAAGTAAAGCCAAGTTTAATATTGCTTGAAATGAAAATATTTTTATTGTATGTAACTTCCGAACATGCCGTAACATCAACTCTGTGGCAGAGCTCTTTTTTTTATGTTGTTGTTTCTCCATGTTTGCACAGTTCGCTAGGTTGAGCCAGTGGATGAGTAGAAGGTGTGTTACAGGAAGTTACTGCCATAAGTCAGGCATGAGTATGGTTTGGATTTCATCTGCATCCATCCGCTCCTTTCCATCCCTTTGAGTGGCAATATGAGTAAGGGTTTATGGTTGCTAGATACTATATATCTGATTATTTTTGTAAATTTGAGACGTTTGATATGTTGTTTGCTTTAATACGCTGGAGTTAGATTAGAGTGGATGTTATGCTACAGCTAAGTTTAAGTTACCATTTAAATGCATGTTTTACACAAAGGAAACGTTTATTTTATTCGTTCTGAAGTTTTGTTTGTGTAGTAATATTTTTATGTATTCTGTATCGTTTCAGATTCACACTTTTTGCATTAAATCCTGTTCAAATAAAACACACACCTGTTCCTTGGAGGAAGTGATGCAGGAAAGAGTTTAGCTGGCTTTGAATCTCAATAGAGGACACAGGGTCACATTGGGTGCAACAGTACAAACTCAGTTTGGAAATTAATTGTTATTTTAACACACATACATGTGTTTTGTAAGCATACAATTGTAGAGACCCTTTCTAAGCTAGTATGTGATGCTAGCATAGATTTTCCCGCCAATTTCTGTCAGATTGTAATTGTGAAGGCGTAATTCTTAGATACACATACAAGGCCCTTGTTCTCACATTTTATTTATCTCATTTTATTATTAAAACAATGTGGTAATATTATAAAATTACCATTTTTTAGACAACTTTTGACATGTTTCTAACTATACTTTACATGCTAAGCATTTTGCGGTGGTGCCAACCCCTCTCTCCCATCCTTAGTACCACCTATGCAAAAACTGAAATTAATTTATTATTATTTAATAATGTATTTATTTATCATTATTATTTATTATTATGCTCCAAGTTTTTAAAAAGAACATTTTTGTATGGTCCAGTCATTGTAATTTCCACAACAACCAGTAATTTCCACCACGCAGTGTAATTTCCAACACACCATTTGTTTTTAAATTAATTGTTGCAAAATTCTAATCACTCATTAAAACCTTCTTCATAATTTAAAAGATAATATTCCACTTTAATTAAAAACTATATCTCAGGTTATGGCGAACAAAAGATTTGCGTCTTGTCCTCGTCACAATTAATTTACCTAATCCATAAATGTATGTGTTTAACAATAAAGGCATAAACACTTAAAACTATATATGAAATTGCTCTTCCAGTGAAAAAACATGATGTGTATCATAGTATTTTTGAATAACAGTATTTCCTCACAACCCTGTCCTCTCTGACCACTTTCTAATAACCTTCAGGATTACTTTAACAGAGTTCTCCTCCCCCAAAAGAAGGTTCAATTTTAGTAGATCTTTATCAGATAGTGCAGTTATAAATTTTAAAGAATCTGCTTCACTGTCTCTCTCCTCTGTGTCGCTGAGCAGTGCTGCAGAGTGCAAAAGCATAGCTTATTCCCCTTCACAGGTTGATGATTTTGTTGATGGGGTTGCTAGTTCTCTGCGTATTGCCTTAGAAAACGCAGCTCCTTTGAAAATGAAAACCGTTAAAAATAGAAAGCTTGCTCCTTGGTTTAATGCAGAGCTGCGTACTTTGAAGCAAAATGCTAGGAAACTGGAGAGAAATTATCGCTCCACAGGCCTGCGGGAGTCATTCCTAGTCTGGAAAAAAGGTTTACTGCTGTATAAGAGGACCCTTTGTAAAGCAAGAGCAGCATACTTCTCCTCATTAATAGAGGAGAATAAGAATAATCCTAGATTTCTTTTTAATACAGTTGCCAAACTCACCCAGAGCCATAGCTCTGTTGAACTGTCCATTCCACCTGCTCTTAGCAGCAATGATTTTATGGGATTCTTTATAAGATTGATCTTATTAAAAATAAGATCATAAGCACTACTCTATCCGCGATTGTACCTGAGGTAGTCATGGAATCTGAACCAGGTTTTGACTGCTTTGATCCAGTTGAACTTTCTGAGTTTGCAAAATTATTGTCTTCATCTAAGCCTTCAACTTGTATGTTAGATCCAGTTCCAACCAGGTTATTTAAGGAGGTATTCCGTTTGATCTCCTCCTCCATTTTAGATGTGATTAATCTATCTCTGTTACAGGGATATGTACCTAAAGCTTTTAAGGTTGCTGTAATTAAACCTCTGCTTAAGAAACCGTCTCTTGACCCAGATGACTTGGTCAATTATAGACCTATATCCAATCTTCCTTTCTTATCCAAAATTCTTGAGAAAGTAGTTGCCAAACAAGTTTGCGATCACTTACACCATAATGAACTTTTTGAAGAGTTTCAGTCTGGCTTTAGAGCTCATCATAGCACTGAAACAGCTCTGGTGAAAGTCACTAATGATATTCTCATGGCCTCAGATAATGGACTTGTATCTGTGCTCGTCCTGTTGGATCTTAGTGCTGCATTTGATACAGTTCACCATAATATTCTTTTAGAAAGACTTTAATATTTTGTTGGAATTAAAGGAACAGCACTAGACTGGTTTAAATCTTATCTATCTGATCGAATTCAGTTTGTTCATGTTAATGACAAATCTTCCTCATGCTCAAAGGTTACCTGTGGAGTACCACAGGGATCAGTGCTAGGGCCAATTCTCTTTACTTTATACATGCTCCCAATTGGTAGAGTTATTAGACAGCATGGGATTAATTTCCACTGTTATGCTGATGATACCCAGCTATATCTGTCTATAAATACAGATGAAGCTAACCCATTACATAGATTACAGGCATGTCTTGAAGACATAAAAACCTGGATGACTCTTAACTTTCTGCTTCTGAATGCAGACAAAACAGAAGTTATAGTCTTTGGACCAGAGTCTCTGAAAAAGAAGCTGATTAGCCAGTCACTTCATTTGGATGGGATTAAACTGATTTCAGATAATAAAGTAAAAAATCTTGGTGTTATTTTTGATCAGGACCTGTCATTTAAATCCCATATCAAAGAGGTTTCTAGAATTTCCTTCTTTCATCTGAGGAACATTGCAAAAATTAGAAATATCCTGTCCAGGGGTGATGCTGAGAAACTAGTCCATGCATTTGTTACTTCAAGGCTGGACTATTGTAATTCTTTACTATCAGGAAGTCCACAAACTGTAGTTAAAAGCCTTCAGCTGATCCAAAATGCTGCAGCCAGAGTTCTAATGAAAATTAAAAAGAGAGATCATATCTCTCCTATCCTGGCTTCTCTTCATTGGCTTCCTGTTAAATCAAGAATAGAATTTAAAATCCTCCTTCTCACATATAAAGCCTTAAATGTCCAAGCTCCATCTTATATCAGAGATCTGATTGTTCCTTATGTTCCTAACAGAGCACTTCGCTCTCAATCTGCAGGTTTACTAGTGGTTCCTAGAATTTCTAAAAGTAGAATGGGAGGCAGATCTTTTAGTTATCAGGCTCCTCTCCTGTGGAACCAACTACCAGTTTTAGTCCGTGAGGCAGACACCCTGTCTACTTTTAAGGCTAGACTTAAAACTTTCCTTTTTGAAAACGCTTATAGTTAGGGTGGCTCAGGTTATCCTGAGCTATCTCTATAGTTATGCTGCTATAGGCTTAGACTGCTGGAGGACATAGGGACCCCCATTTCATCATTCTGCTTCATTCTCTCTCTGTTCTCCTATTCTGCAGAATCTGTTAGTTCAATCTCTAACCTTCTGCTCTCTCTGCTTTTCCTCAGAGTAGCTTTGCCTCGTCTGTTCCTGTTTGGCTGTGACTCCATCCTGGAAAGAAACATCAGCTGTGCTGCTTCCATCAACACCCTTGTTTATAGACGTTGGAGATCGGCCTGTTTTCCAGTGTGGTCCTGTTTCTCTGACCGTAACTGAGTGGATGTGCTCTCTTCGTCCTCTGGCATGGGATCTGCCTTGGAGCTTGTCTGCCTGGCTGTGTGTTTCCTGGACGAGGCCGCCTTTTACAGCTGCTTTTTGTATCTCTGCTTCTGTCTCCTTGAATCCCAGTCGGCCTCGGCAGATGGCCGCTCACACTGAGCCTGGTTCTGCTGGAGGTTTCTTCCTGTTAAAAGGGAGTTTTTCCTCTCCTCGTCGCTACAAGCATGCTTAGTGTGAGGGATTGTATTTGAGTCAATGCAATCAACTGGTTTTCCTTAGATAGAAAACTTTGTATCAATTTGACTGTATGATCTGGTTGAACTGTAAAGTGACTTGAGATGACATGTGTTGTGAATTTGGCGCTATATAAATAAACTGAATTGAATTGAATAAATGAAAAATATTTATATGTGATGGAAATTACATTTATGCCAGCCGAGTAGGGAAATCTGTTAAAAAACACCAATTTGTCTTAAAAAATCTGTGTATTCTCAAGTTAATCTTCAAACTAGACTAGTTATGCTAACCGATTAAATTGTAAGAATTTATTTTTTATTACACTTTTTCTCTTCAAGTTTGCAAGGCCAATAGTGCCAGTAGTTAAAGAATCACCCAACTGCCAACAATCACATGAACAGTTATGCAATTTCTACAATACTTAATAAATGCAAAATTCTCACATGTAATACCGCAATTTTCTTGTATATATATTTTTTTCTTCTTTAACCTCACAGTCCTTCTCTAACTTTTTAAAATAATATTTATTTACTTTATTTTGCATTATTTGCATGAGTTGTTTTGTTTTAAATTGTTTCTAGCTGCTAAAAATTCTGTTGTACCCTTGAGGAACATGACAAATAAAGACTACTGATTCTCTTCTTATTCTCATTTTGTTGCTAACAGTAAATGATCAAGCATTTATTTCAGCAGCGAGAGATTTTTTGGTTAGAAATTACCTGAACAGATGCATATCAGTAGAAGAAAGTCAAACTTAAGTTCAGCAACCAGAACCTCTTTAAACAAAGGCTTCAAAGATATATTTTGAGGCAAGTGAACCATCTTGATGACAGAAAAGCTGCAGAAGAGAAAAAAGGCATTTAAGTGTTTGAAACATTTATAAAGTGCTTTCAGTTCTTTCGGTTGCAAACCTTTCTGATTTCTGATATTTCAGAAACCACATGTGTTAAGGACTAGTAATATTAGCACTACTAATCATCAACTGTATCAACAAATAAGTTCAGCAACTGACTTTCCGTGATCTGTAACATCAGATTGTTTACAATGATTGCAGATTTATATTAGGCATTTTGAAATACATCAATGGATATAAACTGTAACAGTTGAAAATAAAAGGAAAGAGTTACATCGGCGAAAATAAACCTACCTGTTCAGCTGTGTCATGTCCTCTTTGTTCTTTATAAACTGCAAAGGGCAAAGTCTCAGATGAAAGGATTGTAAAGTTTGAGGTGTGGTTCACAGCGACCTCACTAGTCCAACCAGGAAGTGAACCTACTGTGCTGAAATGTCAGTGAACTCGATATTAAAGTGGCTGCTAAAAGACTGAGAGAATCAAAGAGCTTTACACTATATACATTCAAAACCTGATGTTATGTAACAACATCAGAGTGTGAAATAATAAATGACCACCAACAGCAGACAAGACAGGTGAAGTTTCTTGCCCAAGGACACTGGTGTTTTTAAGTGAAAAAAAAAAACACCAGATTTAGTACAAAGTCCAACACTTCCTGAGCCACTGTGGCCCTGAGGGCACTGTGTTCATCAAGCAAAGCAGAGAAAGCCAGCATTGACATATGGAGGGACTGAAGAGTTTCTAATTATGTCATGATTTGTAAGTCTGTCAGTAAGTTATATAACAGGTACCGGACTGGGTTAGCTTGTGTCACAACAGGATTCTGGCAGTTATTTCTAGAAATATAAAGTCAACCTTCAGCTTGACCAACCTCAGAAATAATCCAGACAGGAAAATGACATCCTAACCAAGATTTAACCTAGATGTAAGTGTGTCACAGTGGAAACTGCCCTCTCTCTGAAGGCTTAGCAGAGGGTGGTGAAAACTGGCCAGCACATTGCTGGCGCACCACTACCTGCCATAAAGGATACGTACGGGAAGTGGTGTCTGAAAAAGGCAGAAAAAAAAATCACTGAATACTCCACTCACCTTGCACACACACTTTTCTCACTTCTGTCCTCTGGGAGGTGTTTCAGAAGCCTACGGGCTAGAATCACCAGGCACCGGACAAGCTTCTTCCACACAGCTTTTATACTCCTAAGCTCCTCCTGACAGCAACTATAAGAACCCCCCCACCCCCCAAAAAACACACATACAACATACATCCATGGACTCAAACTTCTCAACCACAGCTGAATATAATCCAGTGGCAGCTGGCTGACAGAGGCTGTTAGGGTGCTGCCCCACCCACCCAATGATCTTTATTAAGACATAAAAAAGAAATAAAAATGTAATTATAGAATAAAAATATTTCGAAATATATTAATATTTTTTTAGATGGGCAAGATAAATATTTAATCTTTAATGATGAGTAAAACTTTCTCATTTATATCCGGATTGGTGACGTATTTCTTCCCTGGGGCGGAAAAATCTTTTGCCATTGACTCTCCCTAAAAGTTGTACATGTGCAGTAGCTCCTCTGCATTGCAAAAGGACAGGAGAGCTGCGCCCCAAGCTGACATGAACTGTTGTCACAGTCGACAGTTGACAGGCTGAGTCGTGGAAGTGAAGTCCCTTAAACACTCTACACTGACAACTTTTAAAATTTGATGCTACTTGCAATAATGGGAAAACACTACCATATTTTCACGCCCATAAGGCGCACCGTACTAAAAGGCGCAGTCTCAATTATGTCTATCATTTCTGTATTTAACACACACATAAGGCGCACTAGACTATAGGGCGCGTTTTTTTATACAGGTACATGTCCTCTACTACATTTAAATACTTCTACTGCGTATTTAAAAATAGAGCGGGAGCAAAACTGAGTATGATTGTGCTTTATTCATGTATTTATTACAAAGTATTAATCAAACCTGTGTTGGGATCTGGAGACTCTCCAACTTCTTCAGCAGAGTGTGCTGTGGATTCTCCTGGGCTGGAGCCCTCCAGCACAGCTGACGTTCATCAGCCCATCAGGAGACCTGCCTTTATAAGCAGCTGCCAGACCTTCCTTCAACACCGCAGTGTTTACCAAGTTTGGTTAGCGAACCTGAGCCTCTGAACTACTAGAATCTTTGTCTCCAAAGAGAAACTCTATTCTAATCCGTCTCTGTCTTCTCGCTCCTAGGAAACCTGTCTCTCGTGAGAAGCACTGGATGAGCTTAGCCTGTTACCTGCCTGCCTGCCTTAGAGAGCCAAACCTGAAGATTTCACTCTGGAATCCACCTGCTGCTCTTAGGGAAAGAGCTAATCACTCCAACCAAGGTCTATCACTGAAAAGTCAGAAGCTAGACGCTGCTGCTTCTGAGCACTCTGCTGAACCAACAGTCTCTGGACCCAACCGGTTCCCTCTCTCTGAACTAAGCCTGGACCTCTTCAAGGTATTCACAGAAACATCTGAAACTCAGCTATTCATCTGTTAACCTGGCTAACCAAACTATCCGTCTCTGCAGACGTCTGTGAAATCCTGTCCGGACCAGAACCAGAATCCAGTACATGTTTTTATTGTGAAATCTTTAAATAAACTCTGTTAATCTTTTACCCAGTCTCAGTGGTGTTCTGCAAGTGGGTTTATTACCAAAACCAATCATGACAACCTGGGAGCTGGCCATGAGACAGACACATCGCTCTGATGACACAGAGCGCTGTGATCACTCCTCTGAAACAGTTTTTTGACGCATAAATTAACTTAAAATGCAGAAATCTGCCAGCAGAATATGTTCGCTTTTATTATCCTGGTGCCTGCCTTCTCGCGGCTGCTGTTGAAGGGATTCCTGCTGTCGGCGCACCACTGGTATGTGGGGGTCTGAGCGCCTCCGACAGAAATAGTATTAGAAGGCAGGATAATAATCTGGATGAACTGACTGCAATGATTAAGTTTTCAGGTGGATTTTCTCACTTAAAAACATATTATAACTACTTTATTCCCACTGATCACAGCAAATATAGCTGCAAGGTGTATCTAATACAAAGTATTAATCAAACCTGGGAGCTGGCCGTGAGACACACATCGCTCTGATGACACAGAGCGCTGTGATCACTCCTCTGAAACAGTTTATTGACGCATAAATTATCTTAAACTGCAGAAACCTGCTGACAGAATATGTTCGCTTTTATTATCCTGCTGCCTGCAGTTTAGATTGTACCAGTTAGTTCTGACGCGCGGCTGAAGCAGCTTTGCTGCTCTGCCTGCGTGGTGCAAAAGTGTGTCTGATGCGCGTTGGGCGGAGCTATCCTATCCTTTCTTTGCCTTGCAGCTATATTTGCTGTGATCAGGTTAAGTTATTTTACACTGCATGAAAAGTGGGATTTTCGTCAATATGCGGCACTGTAGATTGTCGTGGAACTTCAGGTTAGCGGCATTTCACGGCAATTTGCAGGCTTCGCCGAAAACTCCCGTAAATTGTCAGAAATTGACGTGGACTTTCTTAGGCAGTGTTCCCCCCATGCCTCCCCCCCATGGAATTCTAGGGGAGGCTTTAACATGTAAATGAACATGCTGTGAGCTATACAAATGCAAATCAGGGTTGCAGGGGGGGCTTTACTCCAAGTGACATTTTTCTAAAAGGTAAGAAAATCTCTGATACAAAGAGATCAGGCTCAGTATAGCCTCTTACATTTTAGCTTGAATTGATTTATTTAATTAAAGTGTAGAGACCAAAACAGATCTTTAGCTGACAGAGCAATACATTTAGAGCAGTAATTATAAAAAAAAAAAAATGCATTTAAGATAAAAAATAAAATGTTGTCTGTCAATATGCTCAATTCACAATTACTTAAGTGGAAAAGTTTCAAGAAATGAGTCTGAGATGATTCACTTTATAACATGGCGCATTATCCTGTTGGAAGTAGCCATGAGAAGATTGGTATACTGTGGTCATAAGGTCCGGCCAGGTCAAGATCCGCAATTGCAATCGCACCAAACAGGAAAAAGAACATCGACAAATTCCGGTTCGTCAAATTAAAATATAGCAGCAACAGATTGGTGACTAGAAATTATAGCACAATTCTTATATATACAAAAAAAATCTAACACCGTTTATTTAAATGATTGGATCCAAACTATTGGTTATTCACCACCGAGGAAGCAGATTTCTCATCTCCATCAAAATATTTATTTTATACCGAGGGACTTAAACTTTAATCAAAGTTTTGAATTATCCTTATCCCCGTTACAAAAATCTACAAATATATATATATATATATATATATATATATATATATATATATATATATATATATATATATATATATTTGGGCAGAAACTGAACATATGCTGGATGATGGTGGGATTTTTTTAATATGTCATATTAAATTAAGCGCTCACAGGGTTCATACAGGAATGAGTGACTCTAATTTAATGCTATTTTAATGCTATTAGAAATGATTTTAATGCCATCAACAAGAACCATGTACACAAGTTATTAGCGTACATGAAATATGAAGGAGCTGTAAGCAGAGTTCCATGACTCCTGTACAGTGGGGACTGGTTGGAAATGGACGGTTTCCTGCGTGATTCCTGTGTGATTCCCACGTGAATCACGTTGTATTTCCTGAGGCCAGTTTTTTTATTTCAAAAAGAACTGCAATGTACCCAGACAACCACCAGGTGGCGCTTGGGACCTCTGCCGTGCTGAGGGTGACGTTTGTGGGCCTGCAGTCAACTGAAAAGCAGGTTTATTGGGGATCTTGTTGTGATACTGTGCTATTTTATTTTGTTTTTGATTAAAATAAAGTTAATTAATTAATTTAACATAAGACTATGCAGTCAAGTGACTGCATAATCTTATTTTATGAAAATGGTTGCGTAGTTATAGATACACCTCCGATCTTATCTGAGAACTGTTATTTCTATTTATCTGCATCGCTATTATTTAATGAAAAATAAAATTAATTAAGTTGGAGCCGGGGATACGGACTGTAGCGCAACCAGAGAAAGGCGACAGAGACAGTGCTGCGGCTGGTGATGTTGAAATTAAAATCATATCCAAAGTTGATTCCTCATTAAGATAAGCCAAAGTTATTCAAAAGGGTATGTAAGAAAATATATTTTCTTTAGTTTTGTAAAATATAAGTGCCGTTGAAAGCTTTGTTTTTGTGTGTTACTTTCTTGCCGTGCAATACGTGACACCCCTCCCAGTCTGGTCAAGTAGCAGACTGGGAGGGCTGTCACATGTTGCGAACTTATAGTGCAGTGGTTAAGCTGAGTGGTCTCCAGATCAACAGCTCGTGGGTTCAATCCCAACTGTGGCCGAGTTGCCTTAAATGTTTTTTTTTTTTTAAATAAGGCATCTTAATGCACCTTTTTCCTCCCTGTTTGCACCTCCAGTAACTTCTATGCCAATATGTGACGAGTGAATTTCTCCGCTGTGAGATCAATAAAGCTCATCTAATCACATCTACTCCAATCTAAATAAATAAATAAATATACACATGTTCAATAAATAAATAAGCATTCAATTAATTACCCCCAATAAATGGTGAAATGATATGTTCTCATAATAAATCATTTATTTAAAAAATGCTGTTATGTTCCTTTTTTTTTAATTCCTTTTAAAATGCTTAACTATTTTTATTCTTTTATTTTCTTTCAAAAAATCACTAGATAACCACAAAAAAAAAAAAAAAAATCTGTAAATGAATTGTCTTGACAAATAAAAACATTTTGAAGATATAAAAACTGTAAAATAATAGGAAATAAAATATGACTAGAAAGGATTCACAAAAAACTGAATTTTAAGTATTAAAAAATTAAATATATAAATGTTAAAGTATTGCAATTGTTTCCAAATAAATTTTTCTTTGCACCAACCAAAGGGGAAAAAATAGAAAAAAAGCATCTGAATTTTCTTTTTTTTTTTTTTCTTTTTTTGTGGTTATCTGCTGCGGACATACTGTAAGTGGACTGGTCATGTTATTGTCCGACTGATGTGTGGGTTATACAGGCCAAACATCTTCCCTTGCCAACCCAAATAATGAAATCCGTTTTTTTTTTTTTTTTTTTTCTTGACGAAAACCAGAAATATGGTCTGCCTGCATTCATCAACAACTTATGTTTGTGAGACCCCCTACCCCTCAGGACCCCCGCCTAATCAATGCAAAAAATAACGACAAATGGCTTTAGCAGGTTATTCAGAGTTGACGCGGTACTTTGCAGACAACTTACTCTCTTGTTCTCTGACAAAAGAATTCAACCACCACCATTTACAGAGACCCCCTCCCCCTCACAGCTCAACTTTGTGGTTTCAACACTGCAGCGAAAGTTTCCTGATATGGGGAAGAGTGACTTGAAGGACTGCATTGATAAGATCAACGAATTTCTCCGTACAACACGCAAATCATCCCAACGACTCTCAATGTAAACCTGTTCAGTATTCATCACAATAAACACATTTTCCCACATGCTCTTTTTCCACTTTGTGTTGTTTTAAAATCTAATCTGAAATATAGAAATAGAAATTATAGAAACAAAATGTTTCACAGCAGTTTTTTCAGGAACAGAATCAGGTTTATTGACATTGTCAGAGAAGGAGTTCACAAACTAGGGATTTTTTTATGGTACAATCGTGCAAGATGACACATATAAGGGTAAATAGAATTATAAAAATATCTAAACACTGTGGCAATATATAAGCAATATCTATACCGTATATCCAGGTCTGGGACGGATTTTAGCAGGGGCTTACCGGGGCTGCAGCCCGGGGCCCCGGCATTCCCGTAGGATTTATATTTTTGTGAATGGATAGTGTTAGAATTTACCGTATTTTCACGACTATAAGCGCACATAAACGTCTTTTTATCCCTTGAAATGTGCGGTGCTCCCTTTGGTAAGGAGACCAGGTGGGGTTTTTTTCCACTCATCAACATCGCTTTTGATGCAGAAGCAGCGAGTTTAAAAATAAAATTAATAAAATTGAACAATATCACACCAAGATCCCCAATAAACCTGCTTTTCAGTTGACTGCTGATCCACAGGACAAAAAACTGGTCATAATCAGGGAAGCAGACAGACTAAAGAAAGCTAGGAAACGTCTCACCAAAACACACAAATCTTGGTGTGATATTGTTCAATTTTATTAATTTTATTTTTAAACTCGCTGCTTCTGCATCAACAGCGATGTTGATGAGTGGAAAAAACCCCCACCTGGTCTCCTTACCAAAGGGAGCACCGCACATTTCAAGGGATAAAAAGACGTTTATGTGCGCTTATAGTCGTGAAAATACGGTAAATTCTAACACTATCCATTCACAAAAATATAAATCCTACGGGAATGCCGGGGCCCCGGGCTGCAGCCCCGGTAAGCCCCTGCTAAAATCCGTCCCAGACCTGGATATACGGTATAGATATTGCTTATATATTGCCACAGTGTTTAGATATTTTTATAATTCTATTTACCCTTATATGTGTCATCTTGCACGATTGTACCATAAAAAAATCCTTAGTTTGTGAACTCCTTCTCTGACAATGTCAATAAACCTGATTCTGTTCCTGAAAAAACTGCTGTGAAACATTTTGTTTCTATAATTTCTATTTCTATATTTCAGATTAGATTTTAAAACAACACAAAGTGGGAAAAGAGCATGTGGGAAAATGTGTTTATTGTGATGAATACTGAACAGGTTTACATTGAGAGTCGTTGGGATGATTTGCGTGTTGTACGGAGAAATTCGTTGATCTTATCAATGCAGTCCTTCAAGTCACTCTTCCCCATATCAGGAAACTTTCGCTGCAGTGTTGAAACCACAAAGTTGAGCTGTGAGGGGGAGGGGGTCTCTGTAAATGGTGGTGGTTGAATTCTATTGTCAGAGAACAAGAGAGTAAGTTGTCTGCAAAGTACCGCGTCAACTCTGAATAACCTGCTAAAGCCATTTGTCGTTATTTTTTGCATTGATTAGGCGGGGGTCCTGAGGGGTAGGGGGTCTCACAAACATAAGTTGTTGATGAATGCAGGCAGACCATATTTCTGGTTTTCGTCAAGATAAAAAAAAAAAAAAAAAAACGGATTTCATTATTTGGGTTGGCAAGGGAAGATGTTTGGCCTGTATAACCCACACATCAGTCGGACAATAACATGACCAGTCCACTTACAGTATGTCCGCAGCAGATAACCACAAAAAAAAAAAAAAAAAAAAAAAAAAAAAAAAAAAAAGAAAATCTTGCCGTGCAATACGCTGTCACGTATTGCACGGCAAGAAAGTAACACACAAAAACAAAGCTTTCAACGGCACTTATATTTTACAAAACTAAAGAAAATATATTTTCTGACATACCCTTTTGAATAACTTTGGCTTATCTTTTTTTTGATCAAGGTCTTTTTATTTTCTTTTTTTCTTTATATACACCACACATACACATACACATCAGAAAAACAAGAAAGAAAAAAAAAAAAACAAAAACAAAAAAAAACAAAGACGAAATATATACAACAAACAAAACAAAAAAAAAAAACCCTCCCAACCCACCCCTCCTATACCAGATCTACTACCCCAACAAAAGTACACCTTTTAATCATACATCAACCGAAACAGAGCACAGGTTTGCACACACAGAACCAATATTTGACCTTTACACAAAGTTATCTGCCGACATATTCCCAACATAAGATATAAATGGCTGCCAAATGTCAAAGAATTTGTTTACAGATCCCCTAACAGTATATCTGATCTTCTCTAAATGAATGTAAGACATAACTTCTCTTAACCAATGTCCATAACTTGGAGGATGTGGATCCTTCCATCGAAGAAGAATGAGTCTTCTCGCCAGTAGAGAGCAGAATGCTAACACAGTCCTCTGATGTTTGCTGAAGGAGGTCTCTGCTGGAGCCACCCCAAAGAGAGAGATGAGAGGTGATGGACAGACAGTTTGTCCAAATATTCCTGAAAAAGTGTCAAAAATGCCTTGCCAATATCTGTATAACTTTGGACAAGACCAGAATGTGTGTAAAAGTGTGGCTGGAGATTGTTTACAACGGTCACACGTCGGATCTAAGTCCCTTTTGAATTTGCACAATCTGTCCTTGGACCAGTGTAAACGATGTACTACCTTGAATTGAACTATAACATGTTTCAGACAAATTGAGGACAAATAGATATTTTGAATAATTTTTTGCCAAACTGTATCTGATATGGACTCCTCCAATTCCGTCTCCCACTTGACCCTCAAGGAATCTAAATTGGTATCATTAAATGAGCTGAGCAGAGAATAGACTCTACTCATAGAACGTCTTGTTACAGACTTGCACATCAAAACCTCATCAATAAGAGAAGTTGGTGGATGTAGAGGAAAACATCCAGAGTTTGACATTACAAAATGTCTCAATTGTAAATACCTGAAAAACTGTGACTTGTGAATGTCAAATTTCTGTGTGAGCTGTTCGAATGAGGCAAACTTATTGTCTATATAAAGATCATTTAGAGAAGCTATTCCCTTTAAACTCCAGGCATAAAAAACAGAATCCATTAGTGAAGGAGCAAACATGTGATTGTTTGATACTGGAGCGGATATTAATAAATCCGTACTTTTAAACATCCTCCTGCACTGATTCCAGATCTTTATTGTGTGAGTTATAACCGGATTAGAAGTATAAGTTGAGATTGGTTGATTAAATGGTAACCGGGAGCAGAGTAAAGCAGATAGAGAGCTAGCCGTAACTGAATTCCTCTCTAAAGTCACCCAAGTGGGAGCAGGGTTGTCCTCTCTCAACCAGTACAGTAAGGCTCTAATATTAGCCGCCCAGTAATAATATAGAAAATTAGGGAGTGACAGGCCACCAAGACCATGGGGTAGCTGTAGCATCTTACAGCCTATCCGCGGGTGCTTCTTATTCCAAATAAATGACGACAACTCACTATTTAAATTTGTAAAAAATGTCTTGGTGAGAAACACTGGCACGCTCTGAAATAGATAAAGTAATTTAGGCAGTATTACCATTTTGATTATGTTGATTCTACCTCCCAAGGATAGAGGCAGAGATGCCCATGTAGTGATGTCTTTCCTAAGGTTCACCAGGAGAGGCAGATAATTTGCTGTATAAAGATCTTTGTGACTGTGAGTAATCCAAATACCAAGGTATTTAAATTTAGCAGGGCTAATTTTGAAAGGGACTGGACCCATATGCTGCACTTCCATTGGAGTCACAGGCATCAATTCACTTTTTTGAAGGTTAACCTTATAGCCAGAAATGTTTCCAAACTTGTGGAGTAAAATAAGTAACTCAGGAATACTGGATAAGGGATCTGAGATATAAAGAAGTGTATCATCAGCATATAGGGAGACTTTATGTTCAGTGCCAAACCGATTAATACCTTTAATTTTGGGGCTGTTTCGCAAAGCCACTGCAAGTGGTTCAATTGCAATTGCAAATAAAAGTGGCGAAAGTGGGCATCCCTGCCTCGTCCCACGTTTCAACTCAAAGTAACTGGATAGATTACTGTTAGTGCGTACTGCTGCCATTGGCAAGGTATATATCAACTTCACCCATGAAATAAATTTAGGACCGAAGTTAAACATCCCCAAGGTCTTAAATAGATAGTCCCATTCCACCCGGTCAAACGCTTTCTCAGCGTCCAGCGAGATTAAAATTTCATTACAATTGTGACCGGGCGGGGCGGAAGTATACAACACATTAAATAGCCGCCTGATATTAAAAAAGGATTGACGATTTTTAATAAAACCAGTCTGGTCAGGTGAAACAATTGTAGGGATAATCTGTTCAACTCGTTTTGCCAACATCTTTGTAAGAATTTTAACATCAGTGTTTAATAACGATATTGGGCGGTATGAACTGCAGCTCAAGGGATCTTTATCCTTCTTTAAAAGCAATGATATTACAGCCTGACGCATAGACAGCGGCAGTAAATGTATAGCCAGGGACTCCTCAAAAACTGATAGCAACAGGGGAGAAAGTAGATCAGAAAACTTCTTAAAAAATTCTGCCGGGAAACCATCTGGTCCTGGAGATTTTCCATTTTGCATATTTTTAATTGCAGAGTCAATCTCAGCTAAAGAAAAATTTCTTTCCAATTCGTTAGATAAATCAGAACTTAGTGAAGGGATTTTAATATCTTTAAAAAAATTATCCAGTTCAGTTGGGTTAAGTGAGGCTTCAGAAGTATACAGAGATTGGTAAAATTTGCTAAAACATAGACTAATTTCAGCATCCTCACAACATTTTACACCATGCTCATCATTTATTGCTGAGATATCCTGTTTAGCTGAGCGTTGCCGTAGCTGCTGCGCAAGAAGGCGTCCAGCCCTTTCACCATGCTCATAGTAGCCACACCTGGATTTGGATAATAAATATTCAGCCTGTTGGGTAGATAAAATGTTAAACTCTGTCTGAAGTAATACACGTTTCTGAAGAGATTCTTGTGTAAAGTTATGGGAGCATTCCCTATCTAATTGTAAAATCTGATCTGTTAACAATTTTAGCCGTTCGATATCTTTCTTCTTTTTGTTAGCACAGTAAGAAATGATTTGACCTCTCAGGTAAGCCTTTAATGACTCCCAAACAGTGCTGAGTGGCATCCCAGGAGTCTGATTAATATCAATAAAAAACTTAATTTCAGAAGTAAGCATATCGACAAAGTTTTCGTCAGATAAAAGTATGGGATTAAGTCGCCAAGGACGATAGACTGATTGCATAACAGGAATGTTCAGTTTCATTATGAGCGGACTATGGTCAGAAACGACTATAGCTCCATAATTGCATTCGCTCACTAAAGGTAAAATCCGTTTATCGAGGAGAAAATAGTCAATCCGGGAATAGCTCTTATGAACAGGAGAAAAAAACGAATACCGTCTTAGGGTCGGATTTCGAAAACGCCATACGTCAACCACTCCATAAGTGTTAAGAAATGAATTAATTGACTGGGCAGATTTAGAGAGAGAGATCCTTCCCGCTGTACTACGATCAAGGGATGATAGCACACAGTTCACATCTCCTCCAATTATAAGGTTATGTGTTGAAATATTAGGTAAATTTGAAAAGAGCGTGTTGAAAAATGTTTGATCATCCCAATTTGGAGCATATACCGAGACTAAAATAACTGGAAGTGCAAACAGCTTTCCAACCACAATAACATAGCGTCCAGCAGCGTCCGTTTTAACACAGGATGCCGTGAATTGCACCTGTTTACCAACTAAGATGGCTACCCCTCTCGACTTAGATTGGAAATTAGACTGAAACACTTGACCGGACCATCGCCTACATAGATTTACACTGTCTGCTTTACACAAATGGGTCTCCTGCAAGAAAGAAATATTGGCATCAAGTTGTCTTAAATGTGTCGTAACTTTCCTAAATTTCACTGGACCATTAAGGGATTTCACATTCCAACTCACACAATTAACTGGGTGACTGTTGATGAACCTATTAGTATTAGGACTGCTCATGAATGGTCAAACAGATGTAGTACAATAACCACAAACCATCACAAAAAGGTAACCTAACAGAAGGCATACTCAAAACAAATAAATCTGGTATAGTCCCACCCCTCTCTCCTGAATAACCACGGAGAGTCCAACAAACAAAAAATCCACACATTTGTGCTTGTGCTGGGGAACTTGTCTCCCTGCCTGGGCTCCCGCCAAAACTAAGTAACAGTAATCAAAAACAACAACAACAAAAAAAATAAAAAAAAATAAAAATAAAAAATAAATAAAAAAAAAAAAAAAAAAAAAAAAAAAGGGTTCCCCTGCTTTAAAGTATTAATGTCGTTTACGCTCCTTGCTGCATTGATACAGTAATTGCATCACTGACCAGGAACTGAACAGATCCTCTGCGAAACCCTCATACATAGAACACAAAAGAAGAATGCTGTCCTTCGGAATAGTGTCGAAAATTAAATCAAGATATAGCACGGGACATAATGTCAGAAGGTTCCGTACAACCTGAAATAGTGGAACGATGGGGATTGGATCTGCAGCTAACGTCTGTCCTCGCTGGCCGTCGCTGAGATGATTTTCTTTTTAACGTAATCCATTGCTTTATTGGCATCCAAAAACTCCTTGTCTTCCTCCCCATGGGAAATGCGGAGCCTAGCAGGAAAAAGCAGGCCGTAGCGAACATCTCGTCGGTTGCGAAGAAGCCTCCTCACCTCCGAAAACGCCGCCCGAGCCCTGGCCACAGCCGCTGTATAATCAGATGTGATGATAATCGGTGTCTCCTTGAAGCGAAGAGGGCCACGGCTCCGGGCCCGACGTAATATTTCCACACATTCTTGATAATAGTGCAGCTTAGCGACAATAACCCGCGGCTTGTCGCCTGACTTGCTCCCACCGCCAGTGCGATGAACTCGGTCAATCAATGGCGCTTTATCCATCTGTAGCACCGCTGCTAGCAATTTAGCCACTGCTTCAGTGGAGCTGGATTCTGGCGTCTCGGGAACCCCAATGATCCGCAGGTTGCACCTTCTCATGCGCCCTTCCATATCGTCACATTTCTGTTTGAGTCCATCAACTTCTTCTTTCAGCTCCAACACAGTGGTGCGTAGAGTAACAACCTCATCGGACCAGGATGACAAGCCATCTTCTACCTCTTTGACGCTTTGTTTAACGTGGTCTAGGTCGGCACGAAGTAGCGTTGTGCCGTTAGCCACTTCCGCTCTCACCGCTTGTAGCTCTCCTTTAATAAAAGTGAACTCTTCAGCCAAAGCCTCTTTTATTTCGGATTTAATCACAACTGAGATATCGGTTTTTATGGCGGCAAGAATGTCAGACTTCAAGGAGAGAGCGTCCGCCTCGCAACGGGAAGGAGAAGGAGGTGCTGAGCTTCCGGCTTTAGCAATAGTCTGCTCCGAGGCGGTGTCGGGCCTAACAGCCACAGAGCTAGAATGTTTGCCTTTCCTCAAATTTGTCGCCATTCTTCTGCTCTTCCAGGCAGGAATCACTTAGAGGACGAGTCCGGACAGACCTAATGCTCAGAACAGCAAGGACATTTAGTAGAGAACCATAAACTAGCGAGGTTAAAGCGGGAGCCCACGCGAGGCACGTCTTACTCCTCTTCCGCCATCCCCCTTTTTATCTTTCTGACTTTGGCTTATCTTAATGAGGAATCAACTTTGGATATGATTTTAATTTCAACATCACCAGCCGCAGCACTGTCTCTGTCGCCTTTCTCTGGTTGCGCTACAGTCCGTATCCCCGGCTCCAACTTAATTAATTTTATTTTTCATTAAATAATAGCGATGCAGATAAATAGAAATAACAGTTCTCAGATAAGATCGGAGGTGTATCTATAACTACTATCAATCTATCTATAAATATTTTCATGAAATAAGATTATGCAGTCCCAATGTTAAATTAATTCATTAACTTTATTTTAATCAAAAACAAAATAAAATAGAACAATATCACACCAAGATCCCCAATAAACCTGCTTTTCAGTTGACTGCAGGCCCACAAACGTACAGACACGGTGTCTCTGACTAAAGGAGCTGGTCAGCTCCTCTTTTTATACAGGCTCATGCGTGAATGTCCAACGAATAACTCCAATTGTTGTTTCAAAAATAGAAAACCTGGTTTCATTACTTTACATTCTAACTTTCATTACTTTATAAAAAAGCGATAATAATTATAATAAAAAAAAAACAAAAACATTTAAGGCAACTCGGCCACAGCTGGGATTGAACCCACAGTCTATTGAACCAAAGACCACTCAGCTTAACCTCTGCGCTATAAACTCGCAACCCGTGACACCCCTTCCAGTCTGCTACTCGACCTATGTAATTCTGACTCATGGGACGCCGAAATGGAGTCAGACTGCCACCTAGTGGCTATAGTAGTCACATGTTTTTCACACAATACGTGAAACACGCGGAGCGTGAGTGAAGTGTCCATTTCCAATCAGCGCCCACTGTATGTATGTAAACACACACATATATACGTATATATATATATATCCTCTAGCTTTTTCTCCGCCTGGAGCGATATAATATATCTGACGAAATTGTTTTTATAAGCATTTTTTATTAAAGAATTATAAACACTTCGATAAACATATTTAAATAATTTTAGTGCCAATTAAGGCCTTGATTTAAAAAAAAAAAGAATAATTTTTTAATTATTTTTATTGATCCGCGGAAACCCTGGTTCATCTCGCGCATGCTCTGTACGATCTCCAAGAAACTCAGAGCGGCGCGGTATGCAGCCACAGTGGAGGATGTATGCTTTGCTTTGTGCAGGCGGTCTGGAGCGGAGTATGTGGGATTTCGGGGTAAAACTCCTCTTGGACGCGATGGCGACTCTGCATCGAACAAGACGAACTCAAAGAAGAGATGCTAGCGGTAAATATATGTTCGATTACTGCCTGCTGAGCTAAAAGCAGCCTAGCCTAAGCTACGGCTAATAGCAGCCTAGCCTAAAGCTACTGCTAATAGCAGCCTAGCCTAAGCTACGGCTAATAGTAGCCTTGCAAGAACAAGCTTTATTAAAGTGTATTTTTTGTGATTTACAGGAAGCAGTACGCCATCTTCACAACTCGGAGACTAATTGCAGGCGCTATGAACCGGAGCAAGGGTAAGATTTAAAGAATATGCTTTCATTCTGCGGTAAAAGGCAATGGATACGGATAGATACCGATCATAGCTTTACATTTTGTTTTCACAGACCTCCTATTTGCTCGGAGCCATATCAGCAAGTCCAGATTTGCACGATGTTGATAAAGACGACATTGTGTGTAAGTGACTTGTTTTAATGTTTTCTCCTTCCTTGTTACTGTGACTTGCGTTTGATTTTTTATTCATACCACTCTCATTTAATTGTTTTCCAGCTGCCTGTAAGACGTATTTTGAGACGGTACGCAGGAGCTTCAGATATACGCAGCCAGCCAACACGCTGCGTGCGGCTGCCAAGCAATCTGCTCGGAGTCGGGCCAGAAGAAAGAGGGTAAGACTTTATTTGGTGACTATTTTTCAGGTGCATTGATAGATGTGTTGTGTCCATACGCAGTGCGCTGATTCATTGTTTTTTTTTTCAGCTGCTGAAAGCGAGGCAGAGTGTGCCAGCAGATGAGAAAGTGGAACTCTGGAAGTCCGCCACCGTCGGCCTCATGTCCGACGCAGAAGATGGCGTCATTGGCGGTGTCTCTAAGCTGCAGTCCCGGTTAGAAGCGATGCCGAAGTACAGAGCCACGCACAGTAGGCGTCTGCACATCGGACCTGCCTCGGAGGGAATGCTGCCAGTTACCTCCAACCCCGAGGAAGCAAACGGACCGTTCACAGAGTTGTAATTTTTAGATACGCATGTGTTTGGATACGCGTTGTATATAGTTGTGTGTGTTTTAATAAAGCTCTTTCTTTGCATAAACAGCTTCCTGACAAATCTTCATTTCCTGTATAAATTCATTCATGTCCTTGATGATAGTCTAATAATTGTGTAGTAGTGTAGGATAACATAAATACACAGCATACAAAGGAATAAATATATGAATGAATAAATATATATTCATAAATATATATATATATGTAAATTTATATGTAAATATATATATATGCCAACCAATCACGAGCGACTTTACTTGTTTAAAAAGAAGTGGTTCCGTCCAATACTCAGTAAAAAAATTAAAGCCTGGCGTGGCCACGTGTGGTTTTGCTGCCAATCACGAGCGATTTCACTTGTTTGAGAATAGTGGTTTCAGCCAATACTGAGAAGGTTATTCAAGCCAGACCTGGCCAGCCGCGCGGGTTTGCTGCATTCATATGCTAATTAGGGCCATTAGTACAGCTGATCGCTCTCCACATACGTCAGAGTCCGTTTCTGACAATTTGTGGCACGGCAAACGCGGACAAGCGCGGGTTGCAAATTGTCAGAAACTGACGAAAATCAGGGAGATCTGCGGGAGTTTACGGGGGTTTACGGGGACGAAAATCTCACTTTTCATGCAGTGTTAGGCATCAATAAACTGTTTCAGAGGAGCGATCACAGCGCTCTGTATATGTGTATCATCAGCGATGTGTCTGTCTCGCTGTCAGCTCCCAGATCAGCTTCTCTGATTGGTTGATGCAGCGCGTCCAGCAGCAAAACTTCAGTTTTTCCATATCGAGCAGCAGCAGCGCGTTGGCGGCGCGTCAGATACTTAAACGCTCCCGACACACTGAGCCTGCTGCTCAAAACACGCTGCGGGACCTTTTGCTGCACTTATACGCGCGTCAACGATTGACTTTGCATGTAAACTCGCTGCGCCTGCTGCGTCCGGTTGACACCGATGTCGAGCGGTTGAATAACAGCAAGCACAGCGTTTATTTGTTTCACCATGTTTTTCACATCAGCTGTGAGATGGGCATGCATGTAGTCACAGATAAACAGCAATGGTGATGAGTGGAAAAAAACCACCTGGTCTCCTTACATTCACCTCCCTCAGCCACTCTTTCATTATCTCCTGAGGGATTGTATTTGAGTCAATGAGTCAATGCAATCAACTGGTTTTCCTTCGATAGAAAACTTTGTATCAATTTGACTGTATGATCTGGTTGAACTGTAAAGTGCCTTGAGATGACATGTGTTGTGAATTTGGCGCTATATAAATAAACTGTATTGAATTGAATTGAATCCTCAATGAGGAGATGAGGAGTTCTGCATAAAGCACATACCTGTTCTTTTATACACAATCCACGCCCACACTTCCCCCTTTAACGTTCTCATGGTGGTCTCAAACGTCCACATTAACAACAAACATAGGGCGCACCGCACTATAGGGTGCACCGCACATTTTGAGGGAAAAAAAGACGTTTATATGCGCCTTATAGTCGTGAAAATACGGTAGGTTTCATTTTATACCTAAGGAGTCTGCTGAACACTTTTTAGACACAAGTCTGAAAACGGAAGTAAATTTATCTGACCTCAAAACAAAACCACATCACTACAACAAATGTTTCTCTCATGCATGTTTATTTTGTCAAAAGTGCAAGTCAGGTTCAAAATAGAACACACATACAAGAACTGTTGCAGTCACCGGATGAGATGCAACATCTCTATATGTTTCACCTCGCTTAGAAATCTTTATTTTAAAAATTAAAGCAGAAAAAGAGAGGCAAAGTAAGTCACTGTGGACTTCGAAAAAAGAGCCAGTGCAGAAAAATTACAAAACTGAGATGCTATATGGTAAACCACAGCACTGAGCGTTGTGTGCACTGCACAAAGTATACTTGTCGCAAATGCAGGAAGGACTCACCTTGGGTTTGTAAAAACTGCTAAATGGGACAACTGTAGCTTCATATCTACTGCTTTTCCTTGGGTGAAATAAATGTTACTCCAATACTGAAATCATACTGTTTGTCATTTTCTAAGCTGAAATGTTGAATGACATGAAAAGGCGAAAACAGACAAAATACATTTATTTTCTAAGTTGTTCTTTCTTTGCAATAAAAATGAGTCTGTTGGTGAATGGACAATATAAATGGGTTCTGCCTTGCCTTGTTGGAAAAGGATGGTTATGACATGTTCTCAGCTCAGGATATAGGACCCAAATGATATCTGGTTGTTCAAAAGGTTTGCCTAAATATAAGATTTAAATATGACTTATCAATATATTCCCACAAAAAGGTCTGATGTTGCAGGGGCAGGTAATGAAAAGTGTTTGGAGCATGCTCTTGTTCTGATTGTTGTCTGTTTGTTTCAGCCTTTATTCACACTCATGCAGAAGTGCTGGTCACATCACAGGTTATTTGCATTACACCAAGGACAGTTAGCAAGGTAGAGTAATTACACAAACATGAAGAGGGAAGGGGGGCTTGCAGGAAAACTGGAATTCTCTGGGACTTCTAGTTTTAATTTAGCTCAGGACAAGCTCAGGGAATATTGGCCCAAAATCTAAATTTCTTTGCTACTGATTTAAACATCCTTTGTGGTTAATTTTTAAGCATCCACATTTCTCTTTGTTATTCTTATTTCCTGAATCTCTATAGGTTCCAGAACCCTCTCTGTGTTCAGCAGCTGTCTTTCGCAAAATTTCTTTTCCTCATCTAGTTTCCACTGGGACTGTAATAACCTTTCTTTTTTCTCTAATAACTCCTTGCCATCAGAAGTATCTTTCTCATTCATTTTTTTCTCCACCACCTGAAGTTCTTCTTTGTTTTTCTCCCTTTTAGTCTCAGACTCTCTGAGTTGTCGGCCCAGATTTTCTTTCTGGTTCTCTAGTTCACTTTTTACTTCACATATTATATCACATAACTTCTCTTTGTCTTGTTTGAGTTCTTCTGACTTCGTCTTCAGCACAGAATTTTTATCTGTTTGGGAAGAAAATATATAATCAATTAGATAACTCCAAAATGTGAAGAAAAAAAATATCATAACGGTCTGTAATTGTAAAAAAAATTTTCTGGGTCAAAGTATTCTTGATAACAAAAACAGTGTAGCAAGTTGAGACATAGACCAATGGTGATATCATTTTGGATTTTCATTTTTTAAAGCTGTGTCAGATATTCTTTGTCTAATAATTAAATCTTTTCAATAATGCATTTCTCTTTGATTCTTTATCTTTGTTTTCAGTTATTCACATCCTAAGGAGATATATATTTAATTTGACAGAATTACAATTTTGCTTTATTAGTACTTTTTTAACTTCTTCCATCTGTTTTTCTGGGTTTGTAATTGTTCCTTGCACAAACAACTTCAAAGTATTGTCAACTTCTTAGCAGAATCTAGTTACTGTAATTTACATAAAATATCCAGTAAATGGATAGTAAAATTTACTGAATAAAAAAGAAAAACAAACCTGAGCGACAATGAAGCACAATGATAATAATGAACAAATCTTTGACATAATTCTCTCATCCTCATATAGAAAAATCAACACTGGTATATTTATAAAAATACATGTGTAGCTCTAATAGTAAATAATATGCCAAAATTGGTGCAGCAGGGACATTTTCTGACTCAACATAGCTAATAGTTTTCTTTAAAAGCACAAAAACATTAAATAACCCCTAATAAAACATTTCCAATAAATGATTCTAATATGTAATGTAGGTTTGTTATCTCTTTAGTTCTTCCAGGTGTTCATCTTTATATTTTACTTCTCCTTTAATTATAGAAATTAATGCAAACTAAGTCATAATGTAAAACAAACCAATATTGACTGTAGGGTTGGGAATTGAAAAGATTTTCACGATTCCGATTCCCTTTTCGATTCTATGAAACGATTCGATTCTTTATCGATTCTTTTTTCGATTCCAATTTGGGGGAAAAAGGAGAACAAACAGTTTGATTATCAGAATCAACTTTGTTTACTTAACTATTGCACAATCTTACAAACTCAACAAGATCAAGATGTCCACAGGAAATGTGAAACTGGAGTAACATCTGTGTTTAAATGAAAAATGAATAAAAGAACAAACTTAATAACCAACAATGTCTAATAACAAATGATGGGATAATAACCTATTTTAAATAACAAAAAATACTAATTATAAAACAGTAGTAGGGAAAATTAACAGTTCTTTTGCAGAAAGATGAGCATATCTGCTTTTTCTGGAAAGATACGGGATCTTTCAGCACTTAAGGTATCTCCAGCCGTGGAGAACACCCTCTCAGATGGGATGGAGGAAGCCTGCACACAGAGGTAGTTTTCAGCCAGTCCAGATAGCAAGGGCAGCGTATCTTGACAGGAACCGGTTTTCAGGAACCGGTTTTCGATTCCCATCCCTAATTGACTGTTAAATAGAAAGTTTTGCTATGAAAATCTTAACTCCATGCTTCCAAAGACAGGGCTTATAGTTTTGTTAAGCACCTTTCCGGACTTCCAGTGTGCAGACATTTTGTGGTAAGGGCAGCAGTATATAGGTGTTTTAAGCTGTTAGCAAAGTAGCAACACTAGATGGAAGCAACGTTTTTGTAACCTTGAGAGACTGTCTTAACCAAGAGAGCTTAAAAATACATAGCGCTGGGAATGGATGGAAGAACTTGTCTGTGACGGCAAAGTGTATGGTTTCTGGTGCAAAAAATGAGGAAGCCAGGAAGCCTAACTGCTTTTTAACGTTATGCTCATGTAAACTGACAGCAGCTGTGATCAGCATTAAGAAACTGTTGTCATCTAATGTATGAGACCCTGGTCAAATAGCTGCTCTCCGTGCTCTCCATCACACTACGTGGGTAACGGAAGCAACAGTCACAGCTGACATATAACCATCAATGACTGACAGTTTGCGCAACAAAATTGCAGGTTAAATTTTCGATGAAATGCAAACAAAGTATTTTAAAATGGTTAATATTCCATCCATCCATTATCTGACATGCTTGTCCCGAGTGGGGTCGCGAGGGGTGCTGGTGCCTATCTCCAGCAGTCAATGGGCGAGAGGCAGGGTACACCCTGGACAGATCGCCAGTCCATCCCAGGGCAACACAGAGACAAACAGGACAAACAACCATTCATACACACACTCACAACTAAGGAGAATTTAGAGAAGCTAATTAACCTAACAGCCCTGTTTTTTGACTGTGGGAGGAAGCCGGAGTACCCGGAGAGAACCCACGCATGCTCAGCGAGAACATGCCAACTCCATGCAATGGGCCGGGAATTGAACCCAGAACGTTCTTGCTGCTACCCTCTGCTCCACTGAGCAGCATGGTTAATATTTTAAAAGTTTAATTAGGTTTTAAGGTGTTTTGGATGTAACAACCAAGTTAATTTGGTAAGTTTACAACTTTAAGCGACATTTCTTAGCAGTGTCTCTAAAACCTGCATTTGTTTATCATATCATTTGACATTATTTGACTGCACAGCACTGAGTCAAGACTGTTGCTGCTGTTTCAGCTCTGTGGGGAGAGTGGGAGCTCACCAGGTACAGCAAGTGTGTAACTGAGTTTGATAGAAGTTTAAGATTGAGTTTATTGATCATAAACATGTCTAATGTTGCATTTGAGGGGGCTGCACAAACCTTGCTGAATGATGCAATAATGAATGAAACTCGTTCCCTTAGACCAGGGATGGCAACCCAAACTGTTAAAAGAGCCATATTGGACAAAACCCCCCAAAACAAATCAGTCTGGAGCCACAAAAAAGACTTATTCATAAGACGTATACATAAGATCCTGTGCTGCCTTCTTTAAAATAAAACTTAAAGAATCTGTTTCACTTTCTCTCTCCTATGTGTTGCTAAGCAGTGCTGCTGAGGGCAAAGGTTTAGTTTATTCCCCGTCACAGGCTAATGATTTTGTTGATGGGGTTGCTAGTTCTCTGTGTACTGCCTTAGACAATTCAGCCCCTTTAAAAAACATTTTAAAAATAGAAAGCTGGCTCCCTGGTTGAATGTAGAGCTGTGCACTCTAAAGCAAACTGCTAGGAAACTGGACAGAAAATCAAGCTCCACAGGCCTACGGGAGTCCTACCTAGTCTGAAAAAATTGTTTTCTGTTGTATAAGAGGACCCTTTGTAAACCAAGAGCAGCATATTTCTCATCGTTAACAGAGGAAAATAAGAATAATCCTAGATATTTTTTTTAATACAGTTGTCAAAACTCACCGAAGCCATAGCTCCGTTGAAATGTCTATGCAACCTGCTCTTGGTAGTAATGATTTATCTTTATAAATAAGATTGATCTTAGAAAAAAAATAAAATTAACACTCCTCCAACTATGATTGCTTTATCTCTGGAAGGTGAGGCAGCATCAGAGGTAATCTGAACCTAGTTTAGACTGCCTTGATCCACTTGAACTTAGCTTAACTTACAGGTATGTGTACCAAAGGCTTTTAAGGTTGCTGTAATTAAACCTCTGCTTAGGAAACCGTCTCTTGACCCAGATGACTTGGTCAATTATAGACCTATATCCAGTCTTCCTTTTTTATCTAAAATTCTTGAGAAAGTAGTTGCCAAACAAGTTTGCAATCACTTACACCATAATGAACTTTTTGAAGAGTTTCAGTCTGGCTTTAGAGCTCATCATAGCACTGAAACAGCTCTGGTGAAAGTCACTAATGATATTCTCATGGCCTCAGATAATGGACTTGTATCTGTGCTCGTCCTATTGGATCTCAGTGCTGCATTTGATACAGTTTATCATAATATTCTCTTAGAAAGACTTCAATATTTTGTAGGAATTAAAGGAACAACGCTGGACTGGTTTAAATGTTATCTATCTGATCAATTAAACATATTCCTCATGCTCAAGGGTTACCTGTGGAGTACCACAAGGATCAGTGCTAGGATTAATTCTCTTTAATATATATATGCTCCCAATATGTAGAATTATTAGACCACATATGATAAATTTCTACTGTTATGCTAATAATACTCAGCAATGTCTGTCTATTAATCAAAATTAAGCTAACCCATTACATAGATTACAGGCATGTCTTGAAGACCTAAAAACCTGGATTGGACTTTCTGCTCCTGAATGCAGACAACCATTATAATCTTTGGACCAGAGTCTATTAGTCAGTCACTTCAGTTGGATGGGATTAAACTGATTTCAGATAATAAAGTAAAAAATCTTTGTGTTATTTTGATCAGGACCTATCATTTAAATCCCATATCAAAGAGGTTTACCTTCTCTTACTAAGAGCTATTGAAATTTTGGTCTACATTTGTTATATGGTATGTTTACCTTCTAGCTCTTTCCGTTCTTTATTCAGTGCTTGCAGGCGTTCATCTTTATTTTTCAGTTTTCCTTTAAATTGTTGGGATCTGGAGATCTGCCACCTGTCTCCAGCAGAGAGCGCTATGGGTCTCCTGAGCTGGAGCCTCTTGCACACCTGAGGATCATCAGCCCATCAGGAGACCTTCTACTTAAGCAGCGACCAGACCTGTCTTCAGCGCCGGAGTGTTGACCAGTTTTGGTTAGCAGAACCTGATCCTCAGCCTGCACATAGAATCTCTGTCTGCTCTGGAGAGTAACCTGATTCTAAGCAGCCTCTGTCTTCTCTGCCTTATAGGAAACCTGATCGAAGTCTGTAGCTCTGGAGGAGCTCATGTTTGGAAACCTGCTTGCCTGCCCTAAGAAGCCAAACCCGAAGATCCTCAGTCTGAATCTCCCTGTGAGTTCTCAGGAGAGAACTTGGAGAACTACTCAAGGTCTGAACCTCGCTAGCCTGAAGCTAAGCTCAGCCGCTGCTAAGCTCCCTGCTGAACCCACAGTCTCTGGACCCAACCGGTTCCCCCTCTCCACCGATCAGTCTGAACCTCATCAGGTAAAACTCTAAATCAAAAACCCTGTCAAGACGTCATAGTTACCTGGCTAACCAAACTATCCTTCTCTGCAGAAGAACTCTGAGAATCCAGTCCCGGACCTGCACCTGTACCAGTGCAAACAATTACTCTGTGTGTGTGCTTATCCAAATAAACTGTTTGAATTTTTACTCCCGTTTCCGTGGTGTGTTCTGCATGTGGGTTTAATCTCAGAGTCCCATCATGACAGAACACTCTGGCCACAAACAAAACCCAGCAGACACCGCACGGAGGTTAATCAAGGAGCAAGCTGTTCAGATCCAGGAACACGATTCAACCCTCCGTGAGTTAAACACCCGATTGCAGTTTAATAATCAATCTTCAAGAATTTGCAGGCTTCGTGGGAAACGCTAACACGGAGCCAGCTCAACTTCCCGTTCCGGAGTCAACTCCGCCTCAAGGGTCAGAGCCAGTCACGTCACTTCCGGAATTCGGTCCGTCACTTCCTGCACTCCGTCCCTCACTTCCTAAAAGGTATTCTGGCATACCTAGTAGACTTAACAGATTCCTGCTTCAGTGTAAAATGTTTTTTGAACTCTCTCCTTCCAGTTTTCCAAACGACAAGGAAAAAATAACCTTTATTCTTTCACGATTATCAGGAAAAGCCCGCAAATGGGGAAAGACCAGTTTTTCTTCTAAATCCAGTACATATGAACATTTTTTGAAAGAATTCTCTCTAGTTTTTTCTGAATCTGCTAAATCTCAGGGTCTGTAAAACTTCAAACAGGGGGATAGATCCGTAGAAGATTTTTCTGTAGACTTCCGGGTCAGAGCCGCTACTTCTGGTTGGACTGATTCCATGCTCAGAAACATTTACTACCACGCTTTAAATGAAGATATTAAGAATGAGTTGGTAAAAACCGAGGAACCCGAAACCTTAGATGAGCTCATTTGTGTAGCAGGCCACCTGGATTACAAGAGACGAACCAGAGTCAGGTCTAGATCCGGGACCCCAGCTCAACCCAGCTCAGTCCAGTCCAGCCCAGTCCAGCTCAGTTCAGCTCAGTACAGTCCAGCTCGGCCCAGTTCAGCCCAGTTCAGTCCGTTCCAGTCCTGTTATGTCCAGCTCAGCCCAGTTCTGTCCAGTCTAGTCCTGTCCAGCCCAGTCCAGACCAGTCCAGCTCAGTCCTGCCCAGTACAGCTCTGTACAGCCCTGTTCAGTCCATCTCAGCCCAGTTCAGTCCGTTTCAGCCACCACTTACACGATCATCACCTAGAACCATCCGTTAGAAAACTTAAAATAGAAACACGTTTAACTCCACAAGCAATAAGAGCTCCACTTATCCAAGAGTCAGATCTTTGGAGTTTTTTTTATGGGGATAGAGAGGATCTCTTTCCCTTCATGCCACCACATTCAGCTCCCCGCCAGCCAGACCCCGTTTCAGAACCCCAGGCAGTCAGAGCTCCCCACATTCAGGAGTCTGACCTCTGGAATTTTTATTATGGGGATAGAGACGATCTCTTCCCCTTCATGCCACCTCATTTTTCTCCCTGCCAGCCAGAACAAGCGTCACCATCCATTTTTAATCCAGTTAGCCTAGGCCCAGAACCAGTTTGTGAACCTGATAGCAAACCAGTTAGCTTTGCATCCAACCCCATTTACACACCTGTTAGCCTTTTGCCAGAATCAGTCTGTAAACCAGAACCCATTAGCCCAACTTCTGAGAACCCCCGACGTAAGAGACGGCGTCGCCGTAAGCCCACTCTGAGCCGTCTAGAGACCCCTGAACCAGCTCTGAGCCGTCTAGAGACCCCTGAGCCAGTTCTGAGCCGTTTAAAGACCCCTGAGCCAGCCCTGAGCCGTCTTGAGTCAGCTCTGTGCCATTTTGAAACCCCTGAGTCAGCTCTGTGCCGTTTAGAGACCCCTGAGTCAGCTCTGTGCCGTCCAGAGACCCCTGAGTTAGCTCTGTGCCGTCCAGAGACCCCTGAGTTAGCTCTGTGCCGTCCAGAGACCCCTGAGTTAGCTCTGTGTCGTCCAGAGACCCTTGAGCAGAACTTTAAAGAGGTGTCAGAATTTGAGGTATGTGATTTTACGCCTCCTAGGACCTCTCTGCAGGTGCCCCTGACCGCCAAGAGTCCTCCACGAGCATCACAAGCCACTTCAGAGATTGAACCTTTGCCGCCATGGGCGGTTTTTTCCATGCTGGATGTGGAGCCACAGTCAGTGGTCTCCTCTGTTCCTGATGTGGAGCCACAGTCGGTGGTCTCCTCTGTTCCTGATGTGAAGCCACAGTCGGTGGTCTCCTCTGTTCCTGATCCGGAGCCGCAATCGGCGGGCTCCTCTGTTCCTGATCCGGAGCCGCAATCGGCGGGCTCCTCTGTTCCTGATCCGGAGCCGCAATCGATGGGCTCCTCTGTTCCTGACCCGGGTCCGCAGTCGGCAGGCTCCTCTGTTCCTGACCCAGGGCCGCAGTCGGCGGTCTCCTCTGTTCCTGACCCGGAGCCGCAGTCGGCGGCCACCTCAGGGCCTGTTCCTGAGCCGCAGTCGGCGGCCACCTCAGGGCCTGTTCCTGAGCCGCAGTCGGCGGCCACCTCAGGGCCTGTTCCTGAGCCGCAGTCGGCGGCCACCTCAGGGCCTGTTCCTGAACCACAGTCGGCGGCCACCTTAGGGCCTGTTCCTGAGCCGCAATCGGCGGCCACCTCAGGGCCTGTTCCTGAGCCGCAATCGGCGGCCACCTCAGGGCCTGTTCCTGAGCCGCATTCGGGGATCCCTCCTGCTCCAGTTCCTGAGCCGCAGTCGCCGATCCCTGCTGCTCCAGTTCCTGAGCCGCAGTCGGCGATCCCTCCTGCTCCAGTTCCTGAGCCGCAGTCGGCGATCCCTCCTGCTCCAGTTCCAGAGCCGCAGTCCGCGATCCCTCCTGCTCCAGTTCCAGAGCCGCAGTCGGCGATCCCTCCTGCTCCAGTTCCAGAGCCGCAGTGGGCGATCCCTCCTGCTCCAGTTCCAGAGCCGCAGTCCGCGGCCCCCTCTGAAACTGTTGCTGAGCCGCTGAAGAGGGCTCGGCGCTCCCCTTGGGGCTTCCTGTTTAAACTGGGGCGTCGTCCTCCTCCTAAAATCCTGCAACGGCGGCTGAGACGTCATCCTTCCCCAAGGAGTCAGCAGCGACGGAGATGTCGTCCACCCATAACCCTCCTACGCCACCTGACCCACGGCCGGCCTCCTGAACGTCTGATTCGCCTCCGGCACTGCGGCCGGCCTCCAGAACTTCTGCCACGTCTCCGGCCCCGCGGCCGGCCCCCAGAACGTCGGCCACGTCTCCGGCCCCGCGGCCGGCCCCCGGAACGTCGGCCATGCCTTCGGCCCCACGGCCGGCCACCTTAGACTCTGCCCCGCTGTCGGCCCCACGGCCGGCCACCTGAGACTCTGCCCCGCTGTCGGCCCCACGGCCGGCCACCTGAGACTCCGCTCTGCTGCCGGTCCCACGGCCGGCCACCCGAGACTCTGCCTAATAAATTGTCAGAGACTTTCTTTGCTTTCGTCCACCGTAAGTGGATCGTTTTTTGTTCCGGATTCTGTTTTTGTTTTTTTCCCTCCTTGCCTAGTTCCCCCTCCGCCCACCCTGGGTGGGTTGTTTTTGGTTTTGGACTCTGTTTTTGTTGTTTCTTGCCCTCCTTGCCTGGTGCCCCCTCCGCCCGCCGTGGGTGGGTTGTTTTTTGTTTTATCCTTTTTTTGGACTGGTCTGGTGCGTCTTGCATCCGCCCTTGAGGGGGGGGGGGGTACTGTTGTGATCTGGAGATCTGCCACCTGTCTCCAGCAGAGAGCGCTATGGGTCTCCTGAGCTGGAGCCTCTTGCACACCTGAGGATCATCAGCCCATCAGGAGACCTTCTACTTAAGCAGCGACCAGACCTGTCTTCAGCGCCGGAGTGTTGACCAGTTTTGGTTAGCAGAACCTGATCCTCAGCCTGCACATAGAATCTCTGTCTGCTCTGGAGAGTAACCTGATTCTAAGCAGCCTCTGTCTTCTCTGCCTTATAGGAAACCTGATCGAAGTCTGTAGCTCTGGAGGAGCTCATGTTTGGAAACCTGCTTGCCTGCCCTAAGAAGCCAAACCCGAAGATCCTCAGTCTGAATCTCCCTGTGAGTTCTCAGGAGAGAACTTGGAGAACTACTCAAGGTCTGAACCTCGCTAGCCTGAAGCTAAGCTCAGCCGCTGCTAAGCTCCCTGCTGAACCCACAGTCTCTGGACCCAACCGGTTCCCCCTCTCCACCGATCAGTCTGAACCTCATCAGGTAAAACTCTGAATCAAAAACCCTGTCAAGACGTCATAGTTACCTGGCTAACCAAACTATCCTTCTCTGCAGAAGACCTCTGAGAATCCAGTCCCGGACCTGCACCTGTACCAGTGCAAACAATTACTCTGTGTGTGTGCTTATCCAAATAAACTGTTTGAATTTTTACTCCCGTTTCCGTGGTGTGTTCTGCATGTGGGTTTAATCTCAGAGTCTTATCATGACATAAATGTAGAAAAAAGTCTAAATGAATCACATAAAACAAACCAATATTGATTGCAAAATAGAAAGTTTAGCTTTAAATTGTTAAGGGTATGTTTTAGAAGACATAAAGCCTAGCCAATATACAAAACTGTGAACTTTAAATATTAATCCACAGCAGGTGAAGTGAGGACATTTCAGATTTATGAAAGCAAAAAATTTTCCTTACATTGAAAAAAAAAAATATAGTAAATGACCCCTAATTAATGTTTTACATTAAAATTAATTCCTTTCATTGATTACCTTCTCTCACTAAGAGCTATTGAAATTTCGGTCTACATTTGTTATATGGTAGGTTTACCTTCTAGCTCTTCCCGTTCTTTATTCAGTGCTTGCAGGCGTTCATCTTTATTTTTCAGTTTTCCTTTAAATGTAGAAAAAGTCTAAATGAATCACATAAAACAAACCAATATTGATTGCAAAATAGAAAGTTTAGCTTTAAATTGTTAAGTGAATGTTTTAAGACAAACAAAGGTCAGAAAATATACAAATCTGTGTAAAATTTTTAATTCTAATCCACAGCAGGTGCTGTGACGGCATTTCAGCTTTATGATAGCAAATCATTTTCTTTACAATGAAAGAAAACTTCAAATAACCCCTAATTAATGTTTTACTTTAAATTTATCTTTTTAAGGTATTTTACTCTCTTACTAATAGCTATTCATATTTCAGTCTACATTTGTTATTTGGTGGATTTACCTTTTAGCTCTTTCAGCTCTTCATTCAGTGCTCCCAGTTCTTTATCTTTGTTTTTTACTTGTTCTTTGATCATGGAAAAAAAGCAAAGGTAAATCGCATAAAACAAACTTCATTGCAAAATAGAGATTTTAGCTTTAAATTGTTAAGGGTATGTTTTAGAAGACATAAAGCCTAGCCAATATACAAAACTGTGAACTTTAAATATTAATCCACAGCAGGTGAAGTGAGGACATTTCAGATTTATGAAAGCAAAAAATGTTCCTTACATTAAAAAAAAAAAAATAGTAAATGACCCCTAATTAATGTTTTACATTAAAATTAATTCTTCATTGATTACCTTTTCTCACTAAGAGCTATTGAAATTTCGGTCTACATTTGTTATATGGTAGGTTTACCTTCTAGCTCTTCCCGTTCTTTATTCAGTGCTTGCAGGCGTTCATCTTTATTTTTCAGTTTTCCTTTAAATGTAGAAAAAGTCTAAATGAATCACATAAAACAAACCAATATTGATTGCAAAATAGAAAGTTTAGCTTTAAATTGTTAAGTGAATGTTTTAAGACAAACAAAGGTCAGAAAATATACAAATCTGTGTAAAATTTTTAATTCTAATCCACAGCAGGTGCTGTGACGGCATTTCAGCTTTATGATTGCAAATCATTTTCTTTACAATGAAAGAAAACTTCAAATAACCCCTAATTAATGTTTTACTTTAAATTTATCTTTTTAAGGTATTTTACTCTCTTACTAATAGCTATTCATATTTCAGTCTACATTTGTTATTTGGTGGGTTTACCTTTTAGCTCTTTCAGCTCTTCATTCAGTGCTCCCAGTTCTTTATCTTTGTTTTTTACTTGTTCTTTGATCATGGAAAAAAAGCAAAGGTAAATCGCATAAAACAAACTTCATTGCAAAATAGAGATTTTAGCTTTAAATTGTTAAGGGTATGTTTTAGAAGACATAAAGCCTAGCCAATATACAAAACTGTGAACTTTAAATATTAATCCACAGCAGGTGAAGTGAGGACATTTCAGCTTTTTGAAAGCAAAAAATGTTCCTTACATTGAAAAAAAAAAATAGTAAATGACCCCTAATTAATGTTTTACATTAAAATTAATTCCTTTCATTGATTACCTTCTCTCACTAAGAGCTATTGAAATTTCGGTCTACATTTGTTATATGGTAGGTTTACCTTCTAGCTCTTCCCGTTCTTTATTCAGTGCTTGCAGGCGTTCATCTTTATTTTTCAGTTTTCCTTTAAATGTAGAAAAAGTCTAAATGAATCACATAAAACAAACCAATATTGATTGCAAAATAGAAAGTTTAGCTTTAAATTGTTAAGTGAATGTTTTAAGACAAACAAAGGTCAGAAAATATACAAATCTGTGTAAAATTTTTAATTCTAATCCACAGCAGGTGCTGTGACGGCATTTCAGCTTTATAAAGGAAAATCATTTTCTTTACAATGAAAGAAAACTGCAAATAACCTCTAATCTTTTACTTTAAATTTATCATTTTAAGGTATTTTACTCTCTTACTAATAGCTATTCATATTTCAGTCTACATTTGTTATTTGGTGGGTTTACCTTTTAGCTCTTTCAGCTCTTCATTCAGTGCTCCCAGTTCTTTATCTTTGTTTTTTACTTGTTCTTTGATTATGGAAAAAAAGCAAAGATAAATCGCATAAAACAAACTTTATGGAAAATAGATATTTTAGCTTTAAACTGTTAAGAGAATGTTCTAAAAGAAACAAAGGCTAGCAAATATACAAAACTATAAAATTTTAATATTAATCCATATGAAGTAAGGGCATTTCAGCTTTTAAGAAATCAAAACATTTTCTTTACAATGAAAGAAAACAGTTAATAACCACTGATTTTTCATTTATATAAAATTAATCCCCTAAAATGTTTTATCCTCTCTTACTTATAGCTATTCAAATTTCAGTCTACATTTTTTACAAGGTAGGTTTTCCTTTTTGCTCTTTCAACTCTGCTTTAGCTCTCCCAGCTGTTCATCTTTGTTTTTTAAATCATCAAATAAAATAAACCAATACTGATTGTAACATAGAAACTTTAGTTTAAATGTCTAAATGGTCTGCTGAAAAAAAAAAAAAAAAAGATTAGGAATGTAAAACATTTTACCCTTAAGCTCCTTTTCCTTCTTGTAACCTGTGACGTAAAAATAATGTCAAAATAACACAGATTAACATTTTATTGTACCGTGAAACTTCATCTTAAAAAAAATTGTGGTAAAACACTTTTTTATGAAAAAAGCAAAAAAAGAAAAAAACACAACAACTTACATTGTATTAAAACAGATCCCAAAGCAAAAGCAGCTGGACAGGCTATGAGAAACCATCTCCACATGCTGTAGTCTGGATAGAAGTTAAACTGGAAGGCTGGCAAATATATAAAAAAAAAACTGTATAGTTTTAAAGTGAATAAGAAACTACAACTGGTGCAGTGAGTACATTTTCTACCTTAAGAGAGCAAGCAATTTTCTTTCTTTTTTCCTTTTTTTTTTTTTACTTTCCTCAATAGTTATTTTCTTGATTTTTTTTTTTACAATTATAACTGAAAAAGTAGAGAAGTAAAGATTTCTTTACACAATTAAATTCCACAGAAAATGTCAAAGCTTTTTTCAGTGCCTTAATTGTTTTCCCGGTATGTTTCAACTCCCGGACAATTTTGAAATTCCACCCGGACATTTTTTTAGGTATAAAAAGTAGGACATATCTGGGAAAAAGGTTGTCTGGTCATTCTACCATATCAACAATTTTAATGTTTCAGTGAGTGTTTGTTGCTGTGATGCGTCTTTGCTCAGCAGCTTTGCTCTTTTTAAACCAACCAATCAGTGCACAGCTCCTCAAAATATTCATGAGCATACCATAAAAGGAGAAAAACCTGTCGTTTCATTCTAAGGCTTTTAACCAGGCTTGAATTAGGGCACATAGAACAACTAATATGCCATTTTCCAGGGATGTCAAGTAACGAAGTACAAATGCTTTGTTACTGTACTTAAGTACACTTTTTAGGTATCAGTGGCGGCTGGTGAAAAATATTTTTGGTGGGGCTGATATAGCCTAGTGTATGTCTCCAACTAATCCGGAATAAGAATTCAAATAAACAATTGGACAATACATACAACTTAACAGTAATGATTTAATTTACTATATAATAACAGTAACAGTGATGATTTTGGTCACTGTGACGGGGTTCTTTGGCCTCCAAGAATCCAGGCTCAGTCGGGTTACCGGTGTTGGTGATTTATTGTGCTCAAAAACTCAAAACAAGGTGCAAAAGAAACTAAACATGTACAAGATACTCTGGGCCTCAGCCTCCCTCCAGTTACCAGCAATGTAACAAAGAAATAGAAAACAGAAATGGCCGCTTTTCTTCCCACAGCCCTCATTAAATAGTTTAAGCCCCTCACCTCAGGCTCTCTTATTTCTGATTTCTTCTCATAAATCAGTTTTGTCCATATATTACCTCCACAAACAATTGATGTACAAAAACAAATAATTTTTACAACTTAATTATTTTACACAGATTCATTGACTTATTCAATTACACCAAACTGGGTTTGAACCCAGCAAAGACGCAGCCAGACTGAAGATGACAAGTCCCCGTAGCATAAACACGTACACACACACACACACACACACACACACACACACACACATACACACATCCACACACACACGGCTAACCTCACTGAAATATTAAGTGTGCACCCTCAATATGCAGCAGGTAACCAGGAATAGCTTGTGTGTTTTAAGTTAATGGACCGCTACTGGTCTCAGCGCGAGTGTATTGGTCCTCACAAGCACAGTATAACAGGAATGTGTGTGTGGCACGCAGAGTTAGAGGTTATTTTAAGTGACGAGGTGGATTCGTCACAGTCACAATAACCATGAGATGAAATTTTTCTACCCTACAACATGGATGTTCTTCTGGCAAACGGGTAGATAAATAAGGATCTCACTGAATTTGGTGGAAGCTGCATCTCGCTCGTTACGTTCGCCATCTTCCCTCTAATTGTCTGCACCTGCGCTTGGGTTCAGAAGCCTGTTAAAGTGCAGTATTTTCAGCGCCCCAAGACCATAAAGTTCTGAGACGCTGATTGGCCATTAAATTCACCTAGCAATAGTGCATGATTGACAGATTCTCTGCAAATGTGGTGCAGTCTGATCACAGCCCCAAGACAGGAGTCTGTCTGTGGAAATCCACAAATGAATGACAGTAGATAAGGAAATGTAGTTTATATAATTAGTTTTGCTTATAGGTACACACACTAGAGAGTAAAACTGACATTTATGAGTTAATTTCTAAAAATATATTTTACGTTTCTCTCTTCTTATCAGGGAGGGCGGTGCCCCAGCGCCCCCTATGGGCCGGCCGCCACTGTTAGGTATCTATACTTTACTCCATTACTTATTTTTCTTCCAACTTTTGTCTTTTACTTATTACATTTTCACACAAGTATCTGTACTTTCTATTCCTTACATTTTTAAAACAAACGTTACTCGTTACTCTTGGCTTTGGTTCAATGTTTATAAATATTTATTTCTCGTCATGTGCGCCATCCAATGCAGATCATTGGCACCATCCACATCTAGTGAAAACTAGTCTCATTGGATGAGTCATATAACGCAAATACTCATTGGTTAGCTAAAGGAAATCATCAGAAGCAAGCAGATATTCTTCAAACTGCAAACAGGAATTGTCTATGCCATGCTACAATGTCGGATTCAGAAAAAGATGTCGAAATGTTGGAAAGGTCCGACACAATTCAATTCAGTTCATTTCAGTTTATTTATATAGCGCCAAATTCACAACACATGTCATCTCAAGGCACTTTACAGTTCAACCAGATCATACAGACACAGGTGAGAGCGTATCGGTAGATGGAAACGAAGAGTAAAGACCTCCCTCATCCTTGGACCTATCTCAAAGAATTTTTGAAAATAGCCGAAAAATTGAGCTTTCAATTTATATTGTGGCATCTGGCTGTTTTTTTTAAAGGTTACTTCATACTTTTATACTTTAAGTAGTTCTAGGAGCACATACTTTTTCACTTTTATTTCAGTAAAGAGGTCAAGTTGATATGTCAACTTTTAGCAGTGTTTTTAAACTGCAGTATCTATACTTCTACTTGAGTAACAAATCTGTGTATTTTTGACACCACTGCCATTTTCAGCCAAACCAATGTCACCCACCCTATTCAGAGACCTTAAGGACCAGCACCAAACACCCTATATAGTCATTCTATGACCCCTTTAATGCTGATACAGACACTTACAAGTTTTTAAATGTAATTGTACAACTATTCTCTAACAAAACCTATTTAGTTCCTGTCATTTTCATCTTTATAACCAGGTAAATAATAAACCATAACTGATGTGATAAATATATTATTTATCTCTAGACTCTAATAAATGCTCTATTAATTAGAGCAAACCCTCTATTTTCCATGTATTTTTTTTTCACAGCTAATTACATTCTTGGCTGAAGGGCACAGAAAACTAGGAAGAAAGGAAGCAGAACCCTCTGTTGAGTGTTGTATTAATGGAAAAACAAAGAACTCACCAGAAGTTGAAGTAAAGGCAAAAGCAAGGAGTAGTTGAAAGCAGATGCAAATGAAGATCCTTACTGGAGACATGACAATATGACACTGAAGGAGAGTACCAGGAAGTTAAAATCCTGTCATGCTAAGCAAAGTGCAGTATGAGAAAAAAGCACACCAAAATACAACCTTTGAAACAATAGACAGATTATGTTAGGCTTTATGATACTTACATAACCCCAACACTGATACTGTAGACAGCATACAAGAGGAAGCAAATTAGACCTCCTAAAGTTTTAGATTTCTTTAAGTATAGACATAATGAAATTACCTATAAATAAATAAAACTTAATATTGACAAATTTTACACAAAAACAAAGTTTTCAGGATCGTACCTGTTGCTCAGGATTTACTTAGCTCATCTCAACTACCCGAGTGTGCAATAAGGAACAAGGTCCAAGTCCTTCAATAAATTACATAATTTGACTTCAATGACATGAAATTATTTTTATTTCTATGTTGTCTTTTAAAACAGTATTTCTGTAACAGTGGGGGTTAAGGTTTGACAGTACCCAAATGCAGACAAAGGTTGAGGTGGCTACTTCAATGTTTAATTCAACCAAAAGTTCAACAGAAGCAGAAATCCAAAACATAAATCCACAAAAATCCAAAAATACTGAAGGCCAGGAACAATCAAAACAAGGGGGCAAAGAAATTACAACAAACCAGCCCAAAGAGACTGAACAGGAGGAGATTATATGGGAGAAAGAAACAAAAGACCAGGCTAAGTAGCAAATTGGGAGCAGGTGTGAACAGAGGCAAGAAGGGAGCTAGGGACAAGGGGACTGACCCAAGAGGGCAAACAGGAAATATCCAAGAACTCAAATACAGTGAAAAATACCTAAAACACAAGAATGAAATCAATCACGAAGGAGGACCTCTGGCGTCCCTGCTGCAGAAGCCTTGGGGGCCGCTCACTGTGGCATACGATCCTTGGGGGCCACCGACTGTGGCACACAAACCTTGGGGCCCATAACGAAGAGGTGAGGAGTGCCTGCTGAGGGGTCTTGGAGGAGAGGAGTGTAACCCTTCTCGTCCTGACTCGTCTGCTTCTTTATACTCTGCGTTGTGTGTGCGTGTTCATCCAAGAACCAGCAGACCAAGACCACTGATAAAGCAGGTTTATTCAGTTTAAAACAAAAAAAATATTCAGCACAGCAGTGATATCAACCAGGCTTCCACATGTAGTCCTTTACTCTCCCCAGCGCAGCTCAGCACGAACTGACAAATAAAGCCAACAAAAATCCTTTTCAATGTTTAAGAATAAGATACCATTAAAATAAAACCCAAAACAAAAATGAAATACCCAACAGTTACAATTCTATGCATTTAAAATCAGATTAACATAGAACTTAGTAATACAATATGAAAATCCACTGAAATACATTTGTTTAATAATTAAAAATAAAAAAAGAAACTTACTCACCTGTTTAAAACAACAACAATATTCAGCACAGCAACGGTATCAACCAAGCTTCCACATGTAGTCCTTTACTAAAAATAAAAAGGAAACCTCAGAACCACGTATTACATGACAAAGCCTACTAAATACTACCAAACTGGGAATTAGCGCTGAACAGTGCTTAATAAAATACTGTGCCGAATATTAAAATCAGCTTACAACCTTAAATCAAGTAAATAACCATACAAAGATTACGTGAATCTTCCAAGCTTAAGTTTTAGGGCATAATAAGCATCTTAGCACAAAAATTTAAGACCTCACTCCACACACTCACCTATCCCTAGCCAGTGATGGGAGTAACGGCATTGAAAGTAACTGCGTTACTAACACCGTTACCTTTTTTTAGTAACGAGTAATCAAAATTATTACTCTTACTGTAACTATAACGCAGTTACCATTGCCGACACCCCGTTACTGCACGTTACTCAGGTCGCACAATTAACTTTTCTTTCATGATAAGACTTGTGCTTGCTTTGTCATGAGAGAGGGGAGGATGAGATTGGCTGTTACGGGTGTTAACGTACAGCACACACAGAGAGATGGAGAGTGAGGAGGACTCCACATGGAAATGCCGGTGTTACGTCAAGCTGCGTTTCCCCATCAGATACGGTTTCCCCTGCATCTCCGTACAGGGCAGGCGGCACGATTATAGGCCTGTCAGATAGCGTCCCCCCCATGTCATTTACGTTGAGTTGCAATAAATGCAAAACTCTATGCAGTTACTTGTCTTTGTCGTCGACTCTATTCAGCTGGCATTTGAAACACACGGCGAGAAGGTGGGGGCTGGGTGGTGAGGGTTACAGGGGCGAGAAACGCAAAAGTAACACAATAGTTACTTTTACTAGTAACTAGTTACTTTTATTGTGGAGTAACTCAGTTAGTAACTCAGTTACTTTTTGGGAGAAGTAACTTGTAAATATACCTAATTACTTTTTCAAAGTAACGTGCCCAACACTGTCCCTAGCGCAGCTCGGCGTGAACTGTGGTGAGTAGCGGGAAGACACAGGAAATGATGCAAACAGGAAGTAAGAAAATAAAAGCTTCTCCACCAAAAAAAAATGCAACATATAAACCAAGAAAACAAACAATGAAAATGGATTTGGGGTGAAATATAAACTAGTCTCCTATTTACACCTGTTACAGGAGCACCCGCTGAGGGGCCTCGGAGGAGAGGAGCGCCCGCTAAGCTCAAAGCCAGGGACCAATTCATCAGCGGGCTCAGGGGACTCTGGAAGGCACAGAGCGGGCTCAGGGGCTGGAGAGGGGACACCAGAGAGCACTAGAGAGGAGACAAAGGGCACTAGAGAGGGAACACCAGAGGTGTCTGAGACTAGAGAGGGGACACTAGAACTACCTGAGGCTAGAGAGGGGGCCCTAGAGGGACCTGAGGCTAGAGAGGGGGCACTAGAGGGACCTGAGCCTAGAGAGGGGGCACTAGAGGGACCTGAGACTAGAGAGGGGGCACTAGAGGGAGCTGAGGTTAAAGAAGGAATACCAAAGGGAGCTGAGGCTAGAGAGGCATAACTTGAAGGAGCTGAGCCTAGAAAGGATTAACTTGAAGGAACCGAGCCCAGAGAAGGATAACTAGAAGGAGCTGAGCCTAGAAAGGATTGACTTGAAGGAACTGAGCCTATAGAGGGATAACTTGAAGGAGCTGAGCCTAGAAAGGATTAACTTGAAGGAACTGAGCCTAGAGAGGGATAACTAGAAGGAGCTGAGCCTAGAGAGGAAATACTAGAGGGAACCAACCTGGAGAGAGAAAACTAATCTGGTTGGCTGGTGGAGAGAGGCTAGGAGGAGCATGGTTAATAAGAGGCTGGCCTGAGGAGCTCTGACTTCTTTGCATGTGTTCCACAAGGAAGTTGAGTTGTTTAGTGAATGATAAGATGAACTTGCCCTGTCATGTATCCAGTTGACTGATCTCCTCTTTTAATGAAGCTTTTATTTAAACTACATTCTAAGACAGTGCTAGGATAATAAATGGAGTGGAGGTAAATGTTTTGAAGGCAGAATGACAGGTATCTGAGGGTTGTTTTGGCCACTTTGACCTAGTGTTCGGCCTCCGTCTGACGCCTGTTTCTACCCCATATCCCCCCCACCTTTCTGACTTCTGGATATTGACAACATTTTCTGTTAGGTGAGGCCTCACAAAGCATTTCGGCACACTACCCATGCTATGTTGATACTGTACAGTGTCTTAAAAACACAAAGTCTCACTCTAGGCTGACATTGACTGCCTCTTAACCTCTTAAAACCCACCGGGTCGCCAGTACAATAAAACCTGCCTTTTTTCAAGAATATCTTTATTACTGCTGTTCAAAAAAGACGTATAATTTCCGAGAATAAAAATCAACAACTTTGATGTTTGAACTGATGCATGTTGGTCTGTGTTCTAGTCATCCAATTTTAATTTATATATTAGGAAACTAGAGGATGTTAACTTTCAAATAATATATTGCACATGTAATTTGGGCTTACAGTTATTTGCTTTTCCATTTGGGTATGCAAAATAGGCGAGGAATACCCAAAATGAGGTCGATGTTAAGAGGTTAATAACCATTGCATCAGACACACACATTTGATGACTTATAGTATACAGTAATTTATTAAGATGTATGGCATTTTGCACTACTTTATATAACAATCAAAATTATGTATGTTAAATATATTTGAAATTTTTTAAATATATTGTCCCCACAGTCACTGACTTCTGTGTGGGCGACAGTGACGTTGCCCTGAAACCGAAGAGTCATTGGCTCAAACCCCGACTCTGGCTTTTAATGTTGTTGGGTCCTTGGGCAAGAGACTTTACCCACATTGCCTAATGATGGGGTCAGAGGACCTGGTGGCGCTTGTGTACAGCACCCTCTCTTCTGTCAGTGAGCACAGGGAAGCTGTAGATACAATGTAGCTTGCTACCATGAGTGTGTGCATGAATACGTGAATGACTGAATGTACTGTAAAGCGACGTGGAGTCCCCTGACTTGAAAACGGGGTGTATAAATAATAGACCACTAACCTTTTATGTGAATGTGCTGTGGGCAATAAATGTATCCTATTTACTCACTATAAAAGTTTTCACTCAGTCTGTTTCACCTGCAAGGCCACACAATTCCCCTGCATGAGGGTGTTTGACCAGATATAGCTTCTTCCCAAAGAAAGCCAGATTCTTTCTCAAGGATCATTCATAATATGTTACTGTTTAACCAAAGTGTATTGAATTTGTTTTGACTCTGACTACTTCACATTGTTGTAGGTAAGAGGAACACACTCTGCCCAGGCAGAACGGGGCTGAATACAGAGCAGTTCTCTATTCTCTCTTTGCAAAGATATGAAAATAGTGCAGACTGAGTGAAATCCATCAATATCTGTTTATTTAACTGGGGTGAATAGTTGAATACTTTTTTTCCTACTACAATCATAGTGTGAAAATGAAAGTGAATGTAATGTTGGTTATTGGCTTGCCATTAATGCAAAATATCATTGTTTACAAAGATTGTAAAAAAGGCCAGTCCAGCTCATACAGTTTTTTGTTGTTTCAGATTTTTCTTTCAGGTTTTACCACAACTTGTCCAGTCTGCCCACTGCAGTCCACTTAGATAGTTACACAGACAGCTGGAGTGGGGGAAGTTTCCTGAAGTGCTGTACGTGAATGATAAAGTGAGTAAAGAGCTTCAGATAAGTTCGGCACTGGTTCTGGCTTAATTCCCAACTCGACAAACCTGCTCACTCCACCCTGCTCACTTCACCCTGCCTGCTATTCTCACTAAGTGGTTCCACCTCCATATATACCTCATTTGGAAATGTTCCCAGTGCCATATCGTCTCAGACTAGCCACTTAGTATCTTCCAACGTTTCTAACCTTTTTGCCTGCCAACCTGTTACCTTACCTGTTTCTGTCTTTTTTCACCGAGCCTGCCTGACCCCTTATCTGAATCTATCTGCCTGCCTGGAAACCAAACCTGATCTTCCTTAGGACCCCTGCATCAGTTCTGCCTTGGATTGTGAGCCTGACCCCCACTCTGTCTGTGAGTTACTGAATCTGCCTAACCCCTGTGCTTCTCTCAACCTGACAGTTAATGGACCCTGGATCGGACCTGGACCTCTCTTCTGGATTGCCCCTCTGTACCTTCACTCGGACCTAATCCCTGGAATCAGTAACCGGACTGTCTCTGGAGCTTATCTGTCTCAGTCCTCTGCAAACCGTCCGCCGTGCAACGGCCACCACTTCCACAAACCCCATCCTCAAACGGACTCCTGTCCCAGACCCATCACGGAGCCTACCACCCACTCTGAGACCCAGTAACAGGTTAGTGATCCAGCCTCACCTCCTCACTAGTTTTTTCCTCTTGCTGATCACTAACCTGTTCTCTCCGCCACAGGGGATTTCCAGTCCGAGAGCTGCCTGTGCACTCCCAGTGCCACACTCTCCCTTGAATAAAATTCATTGCATTCCAATTACCTGTCTGAGTAGTATATTGGGTCCTATTTCGTGTATGTTACAGATTAACTATAGTTACATACTCCTGTTGTTGCCTCACTCTAAAGTCTGACCATTAAGGGGTCCTTTTATTGTATATTGCAGTTAAATTGCACAAATGCCTTATTTTACTTGCATGAAAGTAAGTAAATAAAGTTTATTTCTATAGCGCCTATTACCAGAGGTATCAAGTAACAAAGTACAAATACTTTGTTACTGTACTTAAGTACACTTTTTAGGTATCTATACTTTACTCCATTACTTATTTTTCTTTCTATTTCTGACTTCTACTCATTACATTTGCATACAAGTATCTGTACTTTCTAATCCTTACATTTTTAAAACAGACGTTTCTCGTTACTCTTGGCTTCGGTTTAATGCAGAGGTCACGGATTAGCGGACCGCGGTCCGGCTCCGGACCCACCTACTGGCTAATCCCGACCCAAACTGATTTAAACTGTTTATAAATTACCACATGTTGTCTGACAACAGTGTCTAACGTCACTTGCACCACTTCTCCTGTTAACCTGAAATCCCACATCCTCCATCTCCGCTCTGCCCTGCGGCGCTCCAGACCTCCTGTGCAAAGCAAACCCTACAGCCTCCGCTGTTCCTCCCGTATTGCTGTGCTGTGCTTATCCTTGGAGCTTGAGGATGTTAGGGTGTCAGAGAAACAGGACTACACTGAAAAACAGGCTGATTTCGAACATCTATAAGCATAGATGTTGATGGCAGCAGCACAGCTGATATTTCTCTCTAGGGTGGTGTAACAGCCAAACAGGAACAGACCAGATAAAGCTACTATGAGAAAAGGCAGAGAGAGCATAGTATTAGAGATTGAACTATCAAACTTTGCAGAGAGGGAGAATAGAGAATAAAGAAGCAGAATGATGAAGAAGTGGTCCCTATGTGCTCCAGCAGTATAAGCCTATAACAGCATAACTATAGAGATAGCTCATGATAACCTGAGCCTCTCTAACTATAAGCTTTATCATACCACACAGTGAGACAGATAGTCAGAGTGTTCTCTGTAGTGCTTCTTTTTTAGAAGACCGTTGGGATGGGTGGGGGCAGGTGGGCTCTGCAGGAAGTACAAGCACTTCTGAGCCCTTTTGTCCAGTGAGATGGTGTTTACACCGCAGGCATGATTGTCTGTGAAGTGCATGTAACCAACTCCCTCTGTCGTCCGCTGCTGATCCCTCTCCACCTCCCCTAGACTCTGCGTTCCAATTTTTGTTGTTAGGTGGAGTGTCATGCATAGGGAAAGAAGCACCAGATGAGGGGGATTGTAAATGTGTAATTTTCCTCAGAAATTGGCTTAAGGACACCCTTTCAGGGGAAACCAAAACAAAAAAAAAGATGGAATGAAATTAATCTCCCTCTCAATAATCAAGATTAAATACACATTAAATTAATCAGTAATAAAGTATGTAAATAATAAATAATAATAAATAGTAAATAATCAACATTGAATTAATCAATAATGAAAAATGTTAAAAAAAATAAATCCCTCAATCCAACAATAATCAACATAATTACTCAATAAACACAAAACACACCGTTCTTTTCCAGTTAAAGCCCATATTCCGCTAAAACTAATACTACTCCTTGTCCAGCTCCCTGAGCCCACGCTAGCATGCCAGTCTCCCCCACAGCCACATCTGACTCATGAACAAATCACCAGAACATGCAGAAGCAACGCAATATAAGACCATCTTGCCAGACGCCGCAATAGTGCTTACCTTTTAGGTGAAAGTAAAAGACAAAACAAAGAAGGCATCCTACCCGGCGTACCTCCCATAACCTTTGTGTGAACGGGCTGGCTGTGCTGTCACAACTGGTGCCACAGTGCCATCTTGTAAAGCAGCAAGGTCACTCCCCTAAATGCACCCTCAGGAATTTAAGACCTAGACTTAGACAGATTTATTTTTGTCATTTTGTATACACAAGTGTAAACAAAAATAAATTTAGAACAGCTCTCTAGACAATTAGATTTTTTAAAGTGCAGCCTTGATAAGGTAAGCAGCAGTTGTTATTGAACTGCTACTACTGCCTCCAGCTCCTGAAGCACTTGCTCCTCCTGGCTCAGGGGAGGAAGAGGACGATGATGACGATGTTGTGTGGGTAGTAGCCACCTGGGTTATTCCTGGGCTTTATGCCGTTAGGAGAGACAAATTCCACGTGGTATTTTTCCTTGAAGCCAGCTGACCATAGCTTCTCACTTTTGTCCTGCCTTAAAAAGCTGCTGACTGCAGTGTATCATCGTGCTAACCCGCTGAGCTTGGGTGTGAAGATGGAGCCTGTGCCTGTGCTGCTTCCCTACAGAATTCCCCTTCGAGGAACCAGCGTCCTATTGTCTGTATGGTCGAATCACGGGGGAGGACGCCCTCATCGATAACTTTAAGTTAACTAGCTCGATTAACGCCTATCAGATTCCTTTGTTGCATCAGACTGATATCTCCTTGAGACTTGACCGGTTTGCGAGACAGTTTTGTGTAGAGCCGACGTCCAAATATTCCTTCCCTCATCCCCTCTTCCCCTTCATCTAGACTGCAAGTTGACTCACAGTAAAATCTTTCCATTATGACATCTTGTGCTTTAAATAAAATGCTGAGCTTGGGCAAGCTAGTTAGGTCAGGTTTTTGCAAGTTTTTTTTTTGTTTTGTTTTTTTTTTTACTTTGGGACTCTTTATGCTGATGTTTCATCTAAAGGGGTTTATAAAAAAACTTAGTTCATGGTGTAAATCAGTGTGGTGTGATTGGCTGTGAGGGAGTTTATGTGTTTCTTCATCTTGATTTTCTTGGTTCACCAAGTCCTGAGGCCGTGAGGTTAGTCTAGTAGAGTAGTTGAGAGTCTTGTTAAATACAGGCTCTTTGTCTACACTTTGCAGCTTTCTGTCTTTGGATGTTTTTCGTGAAAAGAGATCACTCGGGACACAGTCTTTAAATAACACTTCATAACTTATTTAAATAACCATGAGACATGACAACAGATTTTGAATGAAACTGGAATCTTACTCAGATTAGAGAATGTTGCTTCATCACATTTTACCATCATCATCATACTTGTTAGCAGAAGAGTAGACATCCATGGCTCCACCTTTATCAAAATATTACATTTTGTTCTCAGCTGAAAGACAAAGCTCTCATTCCATTCTCAAATATTTGCCACGTACAGAATGAAGATTAGAACTGTATATCTGGACAGAGGAACTGTCTTAAAGAGATAAACTATTGTGGAAAAAAATCAGTTCTCACACAAAACAGGATGCTAATATTAGGGTGTAATAAACTCACACTGTCATGATTTTTCTTTTTTTTTTTTTTTTTTTTTTTTTTTTTTTTTACAGTGTCCTGTCTGGCAAGGTGGCAATAAGAATAATTGTCTTGATGCCAAAAGGAGCCCAACAGATTTTACTTTCACAAGTGTAGCGGTATCGCAATTGCCATACTGCTCCACTTGTTTCATGTATATAAATTGCTTTATTATAATTATGCAGAGAGTTTTACAGTTCATATGGACACTGCAATGTAAGTAGAGCAGGAAAACAGAAGAAGAAGAAGGAAAAAGAAAAAGAAAAAAACAGGACAAAAGATGAAAGAAAGAGGAGATAGGAAGGAGACAATGACAAAACATTTTCAGTCTGCTTCAACACCTGTAATGAGATGAAAAAAAAAAAAAAAAAAAAGAACAGCACAACCAAAAAACATGGTACGAGATATACAATAAAGCAAACACCTTGAAACTATCGCTAAAGTAATATTATTAAGTCTGACATGTACTCTGTGTTACCTGAAGATATGAATGTGGGGTTTCTGTTTGGAAGTGAATCTCTAAGTACCTGAAGCATAGCACCTGTAGTTGTTTGTGAGGGTGAACTTGTGCATGTAAAGTTTTAACCATAGAAAAAAATGCTCAATAGTGGTTGTGGAGAGCCGGAGAGGCACACCCCCCAGAGCACTGAGTCCAGCGCCGGGAGACCCAAAGCCCCAGGCGCCCAAGGGGACCCCAGAAGCGAAGGCACCAAGGCGGGGCCAGCCCCGGAAACCAGACCCCACCAAGGCAGGAGGAGAGACAGCCACGAAGAAGCCCCCCAGCCACCGCATCCGCCGCGAACCGGCCACGAGCGCCGCGGGACCCCCCCAAAACGCCCCCCCGGCCAAAAGCGCAGCCCCACCCCACCAAGACCGATGCCAACAGCGCGCAACGAAACACACCGCGCACAGAATCAGCCCGAGAGCAGAAAAGCCGCCCGGCGCAAAACCGCAAGAAGAGCAGACCGCAGCCGGCGCAACCACCCCCCTCCAGCAGCCCGAGGGGCAGCACAAAGCCAGAGCGGAGCGAACCGCGCCGCCCCCCCACCGGACGAAGCCAAAGCAGCCCAGCCACGCCCGCCGCCCCCCCCCGCAGCCCGCACCAGGCCCTGACACGCGGCCAGAGCAGCTCCGCCGCCCCGGCCCCCCACCACGCGCCGGCCATAGCCACTCCAGGCCCCCACCCGCCCCGCAGCCCCACCCGCCGCGATCAGCGGGAACAGAGCAGCCCCGCCATGCCTCCAGGAGGGAAAACCCACCCGAATACCCAGCCAGCGCAGCCAGCCCGCCCAGACCGGCCCCCCAACACTACCCCCGCCGGAGCCGCCCGGACCCCCACACACCAGCGGCGCGCCGCCAGCAGGACCCCCAGACAGCAGGCCCGCCCGCCCCCTGAGAAAACAGACATGCCAAACCCCCCAAAGAAAAAAAAAAAAAAAAAAAAAAAAAAAAAAAAAAAGGAGCCCCCCCAATGCGACAGCGGACACCAGACACCGACCCGCCCGCAACCGCTCCCCCCCCACCGAGGAAGAGAAAAGAAAAAAAAAAAAAAAAAAAAAAAAAAAAAAACCATAAATAAATAGGTAAATAAATTAATTAATTAATAATTACAATTAAAATAAATAGGCAAGAGGAGAAGTGCGAGCGGAAAAACCGGAGCCCAAAACAGGACCCAAGACCCGCACCCCACCATGCCGCGCAGCTCCCCCCCCCCCCGAACCGATACCACAGAACCGGCATAGGAAAGAAACACCGCCCAGGAACCGGCATCGTAGCGAAGGCACCGGCACCGACCCCGAAAATCCCCGAACAACACCCAGCCCCACCCCGAAGCGGATCCAGTCCCAGGCCCCAGGGATCCGAGGCCCCAAGGGCACCCCATCCCCAGACAGGAGCCCCAGCAAAGCCCCGGCCGGCCGGGGCCAGCGGAGAGGCCGCCAGGAATGAGCCAGCAGTCCCCCGGGCATCCACCCCCAGCTCCACCAGTGCACAGGTGAGCCCCGACGCCAGCCAGCGGAGGGAGAGCAGGACGGGGGGAATGGGCTCCGCACTTAGCGGAGACTTGAGATGTATTTGGGAGAGGGTGCGGTTGAGACCCCAACCTGGAAAAAAAAAAAAAACACACCATCTCAATCATGCCTTCCCTCCCTAGTGCCCCCACTCGTACCACAGAAAAAAAAAAAAAAAAAAAAAAAAAAAATGGAATAAAATAATAATAATAATAAATAAAGAAAATAACAACGCGGACACACATTCACACATAACACTCACATCCAATAATACCAGGACCAAAAACCCGGTGACACCGGTGGTTGGTCCCGGGACTATCGGATGACCCCATAAGTGAACCTAAAATCCGGATGTGAGGGGAGGGGAGCGGCGACACCGCCACACCAACCCATCTCTTTCCTGCTTCAAGCCCGGCCCCCTACCCCGCACACGGACCGTACCACCCCCAGCAAGAGCCCCCCCCGGGACCGGGGCCCACCCATCCCGCGCCGGCCACCCAACCAGATCAGATGCAATTAAAACTGGGAGTACCAAGAGGGGGTGTCCGGCACACTCCACCCCCCCCTCCAGGAGATAGACGGTGCCAGCACACCCCCCCCCTCGACAACCCTCAACCCTCAATGTCTAGATGCGAGAGGGGATGGAGGAGGCCGACCGTGGTGAGGCCCATAAAATAAGCCCGCCCCCCGGTGGCCCTGACCCCCACCCCCCGAAAATGCCCTACATAGATGTGTGTTGTGAAAATGATGTAGATGGAAGTGTCTAAAATGCAAAATAAAATTGGGGTGGGGGACGTCATCAGAAGGTGTGGCCCTCCAGTAACGACCCCCTCCCCAAAAACCTACATGTGTGGCCGAGTGATGGAGCAGGCAGAGGGAGGATTTCGGGGATGGGGAGCAAAGGACTGGGGTGCTTGCTGCACTCCCAGGGAGCCAGCTCCCCCGCTGACTCCAATAGGCACCCCCGTTCCCCGAGAGCCCCCCCAGAGAAGGGGGCCCCACCAGTTTCACCACCATAGCCCGGGGGCACGGGACCGGCAGCAGGACCCACCAGCCAGCCGGGCACGGAGCCGACACCACCACCCCCCCCCCGTCCTGTCCATTCAAAAAAATAATAATAATAATAAAAAAAATAAATAAATAAGTAGATAAACAAATAAAATAAAAAAAATAAAAAATAAATAAATAAATAAATAAATTAAATTAAAAGAAAAAATAATAAAAAAAAAAATAAAAAATAAAAAAAATAAATAAAAATAAAAAAATAAAAATAAATAAAAAAAAAATAAAAAAAATATAAAAGGAAGATAAGAAAAAAATAATAATAATAAATAAATAAATGAATAAGGGGAGGGACAACCCCAGCCGGCCAGCCAACGCGCAACACGCAGAGCCCCCACCCCGGACGAAGCCCCACCAGGGGGCAGCACGGCCCAGGACCAAGACAGGGAGCCAGACCCAAAGCCCTTCAAAGATCTTCTTCCCTCTATCACCACCCCCCACCCCCCCTCCGGAGATGTAATCCCTCCCCTACAATAACAATCAAGCTACTCACCACACAAGCGACAGAGGACATCCAGGCCGAGATCATACCTACTCCCCCTCCCTCCCCTTCCCCCACTTACAGAGTGCAAACCCGTGAGGGGGTAAGCACTTGCCATAGGTGTTAATGTCCATGCCCCCCCCCAGCCCAGCAGGCCCCGAGGCACCCCGGCACACCAGAGGCCGTGGCAGCAGGGACAGACAGCCGGGCGTACACCGGCCCAGAACCCAAGCAGCACTCCCCACAGAACCCGAACCCCCGAACCCCCACCGGGGACCCCGCCCAAGGGCAATGCGCCCCAGGGATCCCAGACCCAAGGAGCCAGCCCAGACCCATGATTTCATGATTTTTCTAAGGCTTGGACCCACATGCAGCACTGTCCAAACAGAGATACACAGTATAAAAGTTCAACGGGTTTTATTGAAGAGTATATGAATTCGGTGCAGAGTTCCTCTGAAGGAGAGGATTTGATGCCACTCACGTTTCCAGAGAAGAAGTGACACGTAGACTCCAGTCTGTGTGTTGGTCTTCCAGAGTCTGTTTGATTCGGTGGAGGGCGGAACAGGGTTTACCCAGAACTCGGACGGAGTGGAATGATGCAGCCGCTGGTTGCAACTCAGTTTTCTGAAGGGGTCGTGGTGAAGATGACTTCTTTACTCAGAGAGCAATCTCAGCTTGCTCAAAGGTGGCTGGATCCAAACCTCCTGTTTGGAATCCATTGCTCAGTGTAAGACTCAGTTGATCCCACTTGGGAGAAGGTGGTCTGAAAAGGTCCAGTTTCCTTTAAACAAACCCAAAAATCGACTTTTAAAAGCGTTGGCAACGAATTTCATCGTCGATCATCGATTAGTTAATGCGTCATCCGCCGTCGCCGTCATCACATCCACTTGACTGAAACGGGGGAAGAAAAAAAAATACGGCAGAGCGAGCCAGCGCCGCAGGTGCAGTGTTGCCAACTCAGTGACTTTTCAGACCCCTCCAGCGACTATTTTTCAAAAAAGCGACTAGCGACAAATCTGGCGACTTTTTACGGTGTCACTGGCGGCTTTTGAAAACTCTTACGTGAAAGCATGTATCGTTCCTACTCTGCCGTGGGGCGCCTCCCCCATCCCAACCCCGTTCTCCCGCTCCTGCAGGAGTCCCTCTCAGCGCTTCAGTCAGAGCCGCAGGATGTTTACCCTCAGCGTCCAGACTGCAAATGAAGCGCGCATGCGCCGGGATTGACGGCGCAAATTGATCACAATAATTAAAATAGCCTGCGCTTTGTAAAGTGAAAAAAGTCGTAACATGCAACTTTTGTCAAAACAAATTAACATGGCACGGAACCACCATGTTTGTTTCGTTTTAAAGTGGGGAAACGTAAGATTAGATTCTCAGGTAGCTCATCTGATGCTTTCCTTACCGTGTAATTAGGTTACAGACAGTGATAAGGTTGGCTACTTATTTTACTTGTAATTTAATTGGAATTAGCTTAAGCAGCGTTTATATTTACTTTATAAATAAATTAACTTGCAAATTATGAGGGCAAGGCTTTTAACGTTTAAATCTTCTGGTAAAAATAAAGTAAAGATCCTGCAATTTATGGAAGTAAAGCAGAATAAAATCCAGCAAGATCAGTAATATGTCAATTAATTATATGCCACATTCCCATGTAAATATCTGTCTTTGGAGGATGTGTTTTTTAGCACCCCTAGTTCTCTCATTTTTATTCCAAATACAATTTATAATTTTAATCACAGGGCTATTTTTTATCTCTATGGTTGTTAGGATCCTCAGGCTTGCCCTCCAGAGGGCGCCGAGGATCCTCTTCTGCTCTGTGTTTTTCCTTAGGGTTGGAGTTACTGTGGGGATCTGGAGACTACCCTCTGTCTCCAGCAGAGTGCGCCGTTGGTCTTCTGGAGCTGGAACCTTCCTGCACTCCTGTTGCTAATCCTCTCATCAGAATACCTCTCCTATATAAGCTGACTTCAGACCTTGCCTCAACGCCGCAGTGTTGATCTTAGTTGGAAACCTGTCTCTGGTCTGAAGCTCAGGAAGAGCTGCCTCACTGGAAACCTGTCTCTGGTCTGAAGCTCTGGGAGAGCTGCATCACTGGAAACCTGTCTCTGGTCTGAAGCTCAGGAAGAGCTGCCTCACTGGAAACCTGTCTCTGGTCTGAAGCTCAGGAAGAGCTGCCTCACTGGAAACCTGTCTCTGGTCTGAAGCTCAGGAAGAGCTGCTTCACTGGAACCCTGTCTCTGGTCTGAAGCTCTGGGAGAGCTGCATCACAGGAAACCAGTCTCAAGCCTGAAGCTCTAGGAGAGCTAACCTGCTAATCTGCCCTGGTGAGCCAACCCGAAGATTCCTACATGGATGTAACCTGATGACTTCTATGTGGAGTTTCCCTGGAGGTTCCTATGTGGAATCAGCTTCAAGAATCCAATGAGGATTTTCCCCCGTTGTTCCCTGCTAAGAGCTGGAAGCTCGGCCAGAAGAATCCTTTGTGTTTATCCCCTGTTGTTCTCTGCTGTGAGCTGGAAGCTCAGCCAGAAGAATCCTTTGTGTTTATCCCCTGTTGTTCTCTGCAGTGAGCTGGAAGCTCAGATCAGAGCCAGCCATGCTAAGTATGAAGCTAGATGCTTAGCCTATTCATGAACTCTGCTCATATCCATGATCATACACAAACCCTCCGTGAGTTACTGCTAAATCAAACATTCGCTAGCCACTTCTATAATGCTAACTCCACGTCAGCGGCTCGTCCTGTCCCGAATCCACTTCCGTTTCCTAGGTCACCGGCAGTGACGTCACCTCCAAGTCAAGATAATAATCCTCCTTTCTGGTTAGAGCACAACCCGTCGTTTTCGTCACCCGGTCCTTCTCTGCCTGAGAGATTTTCCGGCAATCCAAGTAAGCTCAAGGGATTTCTTTTTCAGTGCCGATTATTTTTTAGTTTTCATGCTTCTAATTTTCTTATTGATAAGGATAGGATAGCTTTTGTTATTTCTTTTCTGTCTGGTGAAGCCCTTGAATGGGCGGAGACCAGATTTCCGCCTAAAATTAGAGAAAACTGTTCACTTGAGAAATTCATCCAGGAGTTTGAAAGAACCTTTAGTCAGGTCACTAAGTTCTCCGTTTCTTGCAATCTTTTGAATACTAAACAGGGTAATAGGTCCGTTGCCGAGTTTTCTTCCGAGTTCCAGGGTAGAGCAGCCGTTTCCGGGTGGAACGAGTCTACACTCAAGTCCGCTTATCTCTTAGCTCTTAATGAATCTGTCAGAACCGAGCTTTCATTTTACGTTGAGCCAGCTAACCTTGAGGACCTCATTGAACTAGCCATTGGGTTAGACCCAGCATCACAAACCAGTTTCAGTTCCTCTCCACGCCAGGTTAGCCTCAGTTCTCATGTTCTAGACCTTCATTTAGCTCCATCCGTTAAAGGACTCAAAATTGGTCCATCAATTTCACATCAAACAGTTAGAGTTACCCGCCAGCCTGATCAGACACCTGCACCCGTCACCATTGTTACTAGACCTGTTTCCTCGCCAGATAATTTTGCTCCCTACATCCATGAGACTGATCTTTGGCATTATTTTTATGGGGATAGAGAGGATATCCTCCCTTTCGAGCCACCACCCTCAGCTCCACGCCAGCCAGATCCTGATCCTGAACCAGTTATTAACCCAGACAGCTTTAAACCTAACCCCGTGCCTGATTCTTTAGCCCCTGATTCTATTATCCATTCTGGAACTCTTATTTTTCAACCGGTTAATTTGTCACCAGATTCTTTCAGTAAACCCGTTAGCCTAGCTCCAAAGACCCCTCGGCGTAAGAAGAGGCGTCGCCTTAAGTCAGCTCTGTGCCGACCAGAGACCCCTGGGTCAGCTCTGTGTCGTCTAGAGACCCCTGAGTCAGCTCTGTGCCGTCCAGAGACCCCTGAGCTTAAAATTAAGAGGGCTTCAGAAATTAGAGTTGGTGATGACATGCCTCCAAGAGTCCCTCAGCAGAGGCCACTAACCGCCAAGAGCCCTCTACAGACGCCTCAAGCCACCTCAGAGACTGAACTTGAGCCTCCATGGGTGTTTTCTCCTGTTCCTGAGACGGAGCCACAGTCAGTGGTCCCTCCAGTTCCAGAGGTGGAACCACAGTCGGTGGTCCCTCCAGTTCCAGAGGTGGAACCACAGTCGGTGGTTCCCCCAGTTCCAGAGGTGGAACAACAGTCGGTGGTGTCACCTGCTCCTGAGGCGGAACCACAGTCGGTGGTTTCGCATGTTCCTGAGGTGGAGCCACAGTCGTTGGCCTCCCCAGTTCCTGAGACGGATCCACAGTCGGTGGTTTCGCATGTTCCTGAGGTGGAGCCACTGTCGGTGGTCTCCCCTGTTCCTGACCGGGAGCCACAATCGGCAGCCTCCCCTGCTCCAGAGCCGCAATCGGCGGGCTCTCCAGTTCCAGACCCGGAGCCGCAATTGGCGGGCTCCCCTGCTCCTGAGCCGCAATCCGCGGGCTCCCCTGCTCCAGAGCCGCAATCGGCGGGCTCCCCTGCTCCAGAGCCGCAATCGGCGGGCTCCCCTGCTCCAGAGCCGCAATCGGCGGGCTCCCCTGCTCCAGAGCCGCAATCGGCGGGCTCTCCTGTTCCAGACCCAGAGCCGCAATCGGCGGGCTCTCCTGTCCCAGACCCAGAGCCGCAATCGGCGGGCTCTCCTGTTCCAGACCCAGAGCCGCAATCGGCGGGCTCTCCTGTTCCAGACCCTGTTCCAGAGCCGCAGTTGGCGGACACTACTGAGCCTGTTCCTGAGCTGCCGAGGAGGGGACGGGGTACCCCGTGGGGGTACCTGCTGAAGCTTGGGCGTCATCCTCCTGAGAAGCTGCTTCGCCTCCGGCCCCGCGGCAGACCCCCGGAGCGTCGGCTTCGCCTCCGGCCCCGCGGCAGACCCCCGGAGCGTCGGCTTCGCCTCCGGCCCCACGGCAGACCCCCGGAGCGTCAGCTTCGCCTCCGGCCCCGCGGCAGACCCCCGGAGCGTCGGCTTCGCCTCCGGCCCCGCGGCAGACCCCCGGAGCGTCGACTTCGCCTCCGGCCCCGCGGCAGACCCCCGGAGCGTCAGATTCGCCGCCGACCCCGTGGCAGACCCCCAGAGTGTCAGCTTCGCCTCCGACCCCGCAGCCGGCCACCTAAGACTCTGCTGACTGTCCACTTGGCTGGAAGTTTCCAGAACCAGTCTTTTGTTCCCTTTTTGAAAAGGGAAGGGGACAGTTTGATGTTGTTCATCAAATTGATTTGGCTCCATTGTGGCAATACACAGTTTATTACGTACCCTGGTTGGGTCTAGGGGTATAAGGGGCCAACAGAAATTTAGACAGTAAATGAAGGAATCAAAAAGGCATTTAAAAAGGTTTATTCTGCCATTTATTTTAAATAAATGGTAAAGGCTTCAGGGAGAGCCCAGGCCAAAATAACAAACAAAACAACCCCAAAAGAAAAAAAAAAAGTGGACTTACCTAACTCAATCTAAAACCAAAATATACAAACCTTCTAAATAACCTACCTAACCAGCACATAAACAGGAGAAAACTGGGGTTAAACTAAGCTCTCCACTACAAAACCATCTAAACAGGTTTACATGGCAGCAAATTAATAACCCATTAGTTTCTACAATGACCACAGAGGTTTATGGCAGACCAATTGCCCAGAGGCCCTGAAGTACTGCTCCGCAGGCCTTAAGTAGTGTGCAACTGTTCTTGATTGGGCTGAGACTCAGGAAGCAACATTCAGTCTTAAAGGCAGAGCCTAAAACAGAGCAAGGTGTTACTTTGGTGCAAAAACAAGATTACATCCATCTTGGGAATCTAACACAGATCCTTAAACTGTTAAATTCAACTCTATCTCCTTTATGCAAAGTCTCCAGCTATAGTACATTGAAAATATTCAAAATAAACAATTTCCCAGATGTAGAATAGTTAAAAGAAAAAAAACAAAACAAAAACAAAAGCTGTTCTAACATCCCCAGCACCAGTCATTAGTCTGTTGTAGATAGTCTGCATATCTGAACCCCTGACCAGTTCCACAAATGTGCAGGCAACATAATATCTTCCCATATGTGTTATATCAAATAAGCTGTTGTATTAAGCTTGCGATCTAATTTATTGATTGCAGCTGCAGGTGAAGTAAATTCAGGTGTTCTCATTGCATGGTGCATGGTGGGGAGTGGCAGCCTAGTGGTTAGGGTGGTTAAGGTATAGGGCTTTGAATCCTGAGATTGTGAGTTCGATCCTCACTCCCACAGACTGCCACTCTGGATCCCTGAGCAAGACCCTTAATCCCCTATTGCTCCCCGGGCGCCGCAAAATGGCAGCCCACTGCCTCCCAAGGGGATGGGTTAAATGCAGAGAAATAATTTCTTCGCTCTGTACTTGTGACAGTGTAATGACAATAACATTGAATTATTTATAAAATGTACGGTTAACCATCCCCATCATTAAAAATATAGCTTCTGTAATGCTAAATTTATATCAGGCCGCAGTTAAAAATGAAAATTAACCTAACAGTCTGTACACCTTTTATACCGTGGTTTCATCTGCATGTTAGGGGCGGCCATTTTCTAAGTTTTTAAACTTACTGTCTGGAGTTTTGTATTTCAACCTACCCCTTTTATAATAGGAAAGGAGCGGCCATTTTATGAGTCTCACAAGCTAATATATGCCTATCTTTGTAATCCAACCCTCCCTTCCAGGTCACCTGATAAGGTCCACCATTTTGTGATTTACAGTCCTCTGTATTTTTCCAGGTTGTTACTCCACCTCCTTTGCTAGGTTAGATAAATGTAGTGTTGTCACCATGCTACAATGATACTCTGTCATTTAATTTCTAAAAAATAAGCATTTTAAGCTGAATGTATTCATGTTTCTTTAACCACACCTATTGTCATTATATCTACTGCTAATTTAAACGGACACCATTGAATATATTGACATTTGCCTACCTTGGACAATCCCCAGAAGCCATTTATACAGACTCTTGGAGCCCCTTTTTCCCAATTCTCTATTCATTATCTTACCTTGTGTTTATTTTATAGTAGTGTGTAGTATTTGTATGGATGTTAGATTTCTTTTAATCCTGGATTGTTGAAATAATTTACATTATTTGTAAAAATAATTTACATTATTTTAACCTGCAGTTTTTTTTTGCTTTTTGTAAAGTCAGTGGTTTATCACTCAGGCCAGATACACCCTTCTTTTAGTTAAATTTTAATAAACAGGGACAATAATTCTTTGGTTGGTAATTAAGAGCTCTGCTGATAGCCTAGCCTAAGTCACTGAACTGGTGAGAATAACTGGATTTTAACCACTGTTTCAGAAGCCAGCCCGAATGTGAGAGGCCAAAAATCCTGGTTATAGGTTATAGTTATAATTATTCAACTAAGAAAATTAAATAGTTTTTACCCTTGATTTGAATGATGTAAATAATTAACTACAACTCCAGTTCTAGTTAATCCTATATTCAAAATCTACAAGTAAAATATCACAACACTGCTGACCACCTCTATAGCTGAGCTGTTGATGAGCAGTTGAAAGTGGTTAGGTCGGTTCCTCCTGAAGTCGACAATGATGTCCTTCATCTTCTCCACGTTCAGGATCAGGCCGTTATCTCTGCACCAGCCCACCAGCTTCTCCACCTCCTCTCTGTAACTGGCCAGCCAACAACACTGGATAAATGGAGAGGTTCGTAAATCGCTAAAAGCACGGCACTCAGCTTTCAAGTCTGGTGATAAAGAGGCACTGAGAACAGGGCATGCCAACTAAAACCACCGCATCAGATCAGCAAAGCAGAACCACAGCCAGAAAATCCAGGATCTGTTCCACTATCAAAGCAACATCAGGAGGAAGAGGAAAGGCATTCGGATGATCACGGACTACAAACCAACTACATACCAACCCCCCCTCAGTAAACACTGACTTCCTAAATGAACTGAACGACTTCTGTGGAAGGTTTGAGGCAGTAAACAGCAGTCCGGCAGTGAAAGTTGTTCTACACCAATGGGAGGAGACACTAAACCTGGACGTACTGTAGCTGAAGTGAGAAAAACTCTGAGGAGAGTCAAACCAAGCAAGGCCCCCAGGCCTGATAACATACCTGGGCGGGTGTATAAAGAGTGTGCAGATCAGCTGGCTGACATCTTTAACACCTCACTGGACCAATCAATAGTGCCAGCATGCTTCAAGTCTGCCACCATTATTCCAGTCCCAAAGAAGCCTCAGGTCAACTCACTCAGTGATTACCGGCCTGTCGCACTGACTAAAATCATTATGAAGTGCTTCGAAAGGCTGGTTAAAGAACACATCATCTCCAGTCTGCCAACAACTTTCAACCCATTCCATTTCAGCTTTCAACACCATCATCCCACAACATCTAATGGGCAAACTGCAATAGCTAGGCTTCAATACACCCCTTCGACATTAGCTGCTAGACTTTCTCACCAACAAACCTCAGTCAGTCTGGGTCGGACATAACACCTCTGATGCCATCAGTTTAAGCACAGGCTCCCCTCAGGGCTGCGTCCTGAGCCTCCTACTGTTCACCCTGATGACACATGACGGTGTCCCCAGGTTCACCACCGATCACATTGTGAAGTTTGCAGACAAGACCACGGTGGTGGGCCTCATCAGTGATGACAACGACCTGAACTACAGAGAAGAGGTGGATCAGCTTGTGGACTGGTGCAAAGATAACAGCCTGATCCTAAATGTGGAGAAGTCAAAGGAGATCATCTTGGACTTCAGGAAGAACCAGCCTAACCACGCTGTGTGGTGTGGAGGCTGCAGTGCCTCAGACTGGAAGAAGGTGAGAAGAGTAGTAAGAAAAGCAGAGAAGATCATCAGGGCTCCTCCTACCTCCATAAAAGACACTTCATCCCAGCGCTGCGTTTCCCAATACTGTAACATCATAAATGACCCCTCACACCCCCACCATGGACTAATCTCCATGCTGCCCTCTGGGAAGAGACTTCGAAGCATCTGATGCTGGTCCAGTGGATTCCATAACAGCTTCTTCCCCACTGCCATTAGACTGCTGAATGTTGTGTAAAATGGTTTATTTAATGATAAAATAATAATAATAATGTTACAAGTGAAAATATACAGTCATATACACTGCTAAAAAAAATAAAGGAACACTTTGAAAACGCATCAGATCTCAATGGGGAAAAAATCATGCTGTTTATTTATACTGATATGGACTGGGCGATGTATTAGGAACAAACGGGTGCCACATCATTTGATGGGAATGGAAATTATCAACCTACAGAGGGCTGAATTCAAAGACACACCAAATATTAAAGTGAAAAAAATGATGCGGCAGGCTAGTCCTTTTGCTGAAACTGGAGCAACTCAAAATGGCATTCAGTAATTTGTATGGCCCCACGTGCGTATATGCATACCTGACAACGTCGGGTCATGCTCCTAATGAGACGACAGATGGCGTCCTAGGGTATCTCCTCCTAGATCTGGACCAGGGCTTCACTGAGCTCCTGGACAGTCCGAGATGCAACCTGGCGTCGGATGAATCGAAACATAATGTCTCAGAGGTGTTCTATTGGATTTAGGTCAGGCGAGCGTGGGGGCCAATCAATGGTATCAATTGCTTCATCCTCCAGGAACTGCCTGCATACTCTCGCCACATGAGGCCGGGCATTGTCGTGCACCAGGAGGAACCCAGGACCCACTGCACAAGCATAGGGTCTGACAATGGGTGCAAGGATTCCATCCCAATACCTAATGTCAGTCAGGGTGCAGCTGTCTAGCCTGTATAGGTCTGTGCGTCCCTCCATGGATATGTCTCCCCAGACCACCACTGACCCACCACCAAACCGGTCATGCTGAACGATGTTACAGGCAGTATAACGTTCTCCACTGCTTCTCCAGACCCTTTCATGTCTGTCTCATATGCTCAGGGTGAACCTGCTCTCATCTGTGAAAAGCACAGGGCGCCAGTGGCCGACTTGCCAATTCCGGTGTTCTGTGGCAAATGTCAATCAAGCTGCAGGGTGCTGGGCAGTGAGCACAGGGCCCACAAGAGGACGTCGGGCCCTCAGGCCACCCTTGTGAAGTCTGTTTCTGATTGTTTGGTCGGAGACATTCACACCAGTGGTCATTTTGTAGGGATCTAGCAGTGCTCCTCCTGCTCATGGCACGTATTGATGTGCCATCCTGGAGAAGTTGGACTTCCTGTGCAACCTCGGTTGGGTCCAGGTAGTGCCTAATGCTAACAGTAGTCACAATGACCCTACCCAAATGCAAAACTGGTGAAAAAGAGTCAGAAACCACTACCAAAGAGTGGCTTTGGTAGTGGTTGAAAGTTATGTCCAGGAGTGGTTTCGCTTGTCATATATAGTGAGGCTACATATTGCATATGTGTAATTTACTAGATAGGTGGTTTTTAGACCGCCTCAAAGAGGGAAAATGTCGAAGATTCATTTCTTTGAATTTGATTTCCTGTTTTAAATAACTTCTACATCTGTTTATTTATATATCTTTTCACTCTTCTGTGTGGGTCAGCTAAAATGGACATTCCTATGACATAGGAGTGACAGAGCGATTCCAGCATTGTTTTATGTGGCAATGCTGCAGGCTTGGTTGCTTTGGGAGAGAGACATGCTGCCTGACTTCTAGATAAAAGGGGTAAGACGGCAGAAGCTCGCTACTCTTTTAAGTGGGGTTATTGCACTAGAAATGGCCAGAACGTAAGGGCTCGACGGAAGGTGAGATCTTCCTCTATGTCTGTGTCAATGATTTTACTAAACAGTACTGGAATAAATTCTATTAATGCTGAACCATGTATCCTCCTTTGTGTACGCTATCTAAACAATACCTACACACTTAGTAAAAAGGGTTCTTTACAATAAATAATAAGTAATAAAATGAAATGACTGTCAGAGACAGGAATTATAGTTTTATGGCCACAGGCCGAAATCACATCCTGCTGGTGCTCTGCAGGGCAGAGTGATGAAATGAGTCTCTGACTGAAGGTGCTTTCGTGGTCGACCAGAACATTCTGAAGATGATGTGCAGAATTGTCCAGCATGGATTTTATCCTGGCCAACATTCTCCTGTCTGACACTAATGTCAGAGAGTCCAGCTCGTCTTCAACAATGTGACTGGCCTTGAGGATGTGTTTAAGTGTTGCAGTCCTTCACCTTCAGTCTGCTTCATTCAGCATGCAACGGCATAAAGGATGGCATCAGCCACCAAAGTCTCATAAATCATCTGCAGCATTGTCCGGAGATGTTGAAGGACCTCGGCTGCCTCAGAAAATAGATACAGCTCTGGCCTTTCCTGTAGAGGACATTTTTGTTTATTTTAGTCCAGTCCAGTTTATTGTCCAATTGCACCCCTAAGTATTTATATTCCTCCACAGTGTTCATGTTGACCCAACAGGTAGAAACAGGGGTCACTGTGAACTTACTTCTTCTCATAACCACCACCAGTTCCTTGGTCTTTGCCACGTTGAGCTGCAGATGGTTCTGCTCCCACCAGCTGATAAAGTTGTCCACTACACCCCCGTACTCTGTCTCCTCACCATTTTTGATACATCCAACTAGTGCAGAGTCATTAAAACACTTCTGAAGGTGGCAGGTGTCTTTACAGTTGCTGAAGGCCATGGTGTACAGAGTAAAGGGGAAGGGAGAGAGGACAGTCCCCTGTGAGGACCTGGTGCTGCTGATCACCTTTTCTAACAAGCAGTGCTGCAGATGCACTTACAGTAGTCTGCCAGTCAGGTAATCCACAATCCAGGACACAATGGGAGCATCCATCAGCATCCTTTTCAGTTTCTTACCCTGTAGAGCCATCCTGATGGTGTTGAATGCACTGGAGAAGTCAAAGAACATGACTCTCACAGTGCTCTCTGGCATTTCCAGGTGTGCATAGGCACGGTTGAGCAGGTAGATTATGGAGTCCTCAATTCCTAGTCTGGGCTCCAGCTAAATTAGCTATATCAGTTACACATTTATTATGCGCACTTTCGTCTGGTTTGGTCTGCCGCGGTTTCCGTAGACTCGTGAACGCGCTTTTAGGAAATCCTATACACTACTGTTTATGGACTAATAACATTCTAAATTACTTCGTTTCGAGTAAATTATGGACGCTACCCACTCAGGACACTTGGAATACATTGCACGAGCAGTATGGAGGAATATTGACACGTTTTTTGTGGACTTTTATGGACCTTTCTGCCTCGGGCGCTGGGCACCTCCATTATTTGAATGTCAGCAGACAGCAAGAAGCCTCCCAGATCTCCAGATGCATTTGAGATATCAAAAAAGTACTCTAGAGTATTGTTCAGCATGGGGGTGAGTAGAAAATGAAGGCTAATCATGTTTTGGGTGTACTATTCCTTTAATGACCTTGGTCTTGCAATGAATCCTGGGATAAGGAAGGATAGATAGGATACACTGGAACCATCTTTTAAATCGGGCAAACAGAATTATGCATTTGTAGGCCACATAACAAAGAGTTTGAATACGACCAGACCTCGGGATTGTGCTATGATGTAATCAGCCTTGGAATCTGGCCCTTCGGACTACATATTCTCATTTTCAGTTCGTATGAAATCGTGCGAAAAGTTATGCACAGTATTTCATACATTTTTGACGTTTTTCCTCGAAAAAACAGATCAGTGCGCATGCGCAGCCAGTCAGGTGAAAAAAGCAGATCCGCGGACGGACGTAAAACTGGGAAAAACTGTGCAATAATTACTTCTTGATGTCTCTCACTAGGTTGCTTGCTGTTTTGTATCTTAGGGTTAGGGTCAGGGTCAGGGTTAGGGTTAATTGTATGTTAAATTTTATGTCATTGAATGGTGCGTAAGATGCGCATGCGCAAGGATATCTTGTCTCGAGGATAGACGTAAAAATACGACGAAATACGCAGAAAAAAAACGTCAAAAAGGTACTAAATTACTGTGCATAACTTTTCGTACGATTTCATACGAACTGATAATGAGAATACACTGCTTCGGAGGACACATCATATAATTTGAACACAGCCTTTGTCTTGGCAAAGCCCTACCTCCTAGCTGAGTCTTGAATTTTACCTAAGCTATATCATCTTGGTGTTATACTAAATTGTTTAATGATTTATGACCCATTGTCATTATCCACTGTAAGCTGAATGAAACAACACTTCTTTAATTGTGTTTAATATCTCTGAATTACAGAAATCCCAAGTCTCCGGGAAGTTCCGGGGGTCTCCCTGATATAGATAGTTGTTCAGGGAGTTTGATAAATTATCCCGGATTTTAGACTATGTGAGGTAGTGTTTTTTTAATGCCAGTGAGAGCGAGCAGGCAGTACAATAATTTGTGCATCATGTGCGGGTTAGAACTGCTTCGATTGTGCAGGAACAACAAGAGGGAGCGGGGTGTGAGGAGGAGGTTGCTTTTGAAACCTGTGCAGCGTATCTGTCCAAAGCGATGCTCTGTTCAACTCATGATCCAGGCAACTGGTTGTCAGAGAGCTGATTGTATCAGTCCAGTAAGTTTCTCTGGGTTACTCTCTGGCAGTCACCTAGTTACCACTCAAAGCTGTGCATCCGAAACGTTAGAGGGTGAATCCTCGAAAATATAGGACTAATTTTAGAGCAGAATATACTAAAGTATATCCACGTCTAGTGAAGGTGAGGAACAGTGGCGGATCTAGACCAAATGTACCAGGGTGTTTAAGAAATTACTGTTAATAAACTGATGTTGAGAAGTTGCTGGGGTAAAAGTTGCTTAAGTGTGTATGGGGCACTGTACGAAATACCCTTACAGCCTTTCTGCAGGGTTTTAATTGGGGAGAGACAAACTCTGTCTAGTCCCAGCAACGCAGAAACTCATATTGTGAGGGCTGTTGATGTCTTGTTCTTGTTTTACTTTGCAAAGTGAAATTAAGTGCCGACTGAGTGAAATCCATTGATCTCCATTTATTCAACTGGACTAAATAGTTGAATACCTTTTTCCCACAATACACATATTTCCTCTTTCCAAATTTTTTGTTTATCTTATTTGTGTTTTAATGTCAGTAATGTGTAGTGTTTGCATAGATGTTGGAGATGCTATAATCTTGGAATATATGAAAATAAACACATCAATATTTTTAACCTATAATAGTCTGTGTTTATTATGCAGCAAACGATTTATCATCTCACATTTTACAACCTACTCTCAGTAACATTCGAATGAAGGTTGGTGCACTTTGGTTGGTGCACTTAAATAAGTGAAATCAGACAGTGGTAGATATATTCCAAGGAACTCATCTGAGGTCATACTTGGTAATCAAAATGTAATGAGAATATGAGAAAACACATGAACATTAATGTTATGTATCAGTGTTTAAACCCTTAGTGAAATAAAGCTTGTCCAAGCTTCAACAACAGCTCAAAACATATTACTATAGCATAGCATAGCATGCAATCCATCTTGTTAGCTTTGTCTTCACTCATCAGTAAACACATGGAATGATCAAAATCATCAAAAGACATATTGTTTGTTCTGTCTCTAACAGTGACAGACCTGCAAACCTCTGTCCATGTCCATTTTGGAAGTTTTGAGTTTCATCCAGCAGCAGCTTAGTGGTGCAGGCTCACAGCAAAGGGGGGATTGTCCTTTGTCCCATGCGACCTTCAGGAGACTTTCTCCTCCAATCCAGCACTGTAAGTGCTGAAACTCAGAGATATGTGTTGCAAAAATTCTGTTTTGCAGCAGTTCGATTATGAAATGTCAACCCTCATGATTTATCCTTAGTCATTCTGGAGATCTGGTGTCAGGACTCCTGTCTTTGTGTTTGTGTTTCTGTGTTTATCTCCCTTCATCCACCAGGAGGCGCCTGGTTCTGGTCCACCTCCACACACACCTGCTGATGGTTTCCTCGCTAAAAAAAGTGTTCTTAAGCTGCTGACTGCCACTACCTCGACGCCAGAGTGTTTGCCAGTTTTGAGTACTCTAGCCAAGATGAATTTTGCTGAGTCAAACTGAGTTTTTGTCAACCTGAGTTTAACTTTGTTTCTGTCTTTGCCTCTAAGCAAGAAGTCATCCTGCAAACTGGATTTCTCTGACCTTCTCTCCCTGGAAGGATCAACTGAGCTTCAAACTGAGCTGGGGTTCAAACAGGAGGTTTGGATCCACTTTCCCCAAGAGATCGTTTGAGCTTCACACTGAGAAAGGGATTCATCTCCACTACGACCCGTTCAAGTACCGCAGGAAATCTAAGTGGCAGTCAGTTTCTCCGTTCACCTACTAACAGCCGTATTCTGGGTAAACCCTGTTCCGCCCTCCACCGAATCAGACAAACACTTGAACTACAGCACACAGACAGGAGTCAAGGATTCAACTACTTCTCTGGAAACATGAGTCAGTTACCAAATCCTCTTCTCCAAGTTCACGAGTCAAATTTCCCAATGAGCCTGAACTAACCTCTGTGTCTTCCCCTCACTTTTCAGTTCCGGTTGAGCAGTGATCAGAGCAACACTTCTCCCTCTGTTTTACCTCTTCAATAAAACCTGTTAAACCTTTTCCCTGGTCTCCCTGTTCGGTTTTCTGCATTTGGGTCTGAACTTTGTAAAATCATGACATCTGGGCCTTTGGGGTTGGCGCCATGGTTTTGTCTTCTTCCGATGTGAACCCCCAGGCAGCTTCACCAAAAAAGAAAGAAATCCTCTGTGCTGTGGTGTTTTACTGTTCTCTGCTCCATGGGGGGGCCAAGACACACCTAATTGAGAGGGGCCCTGCGGAGCCAGTTGGCTGATAGGAGGTTGCAGAGCAGAGAGAGGTGTTGTTTTATGAGCAAAACAGCTTCCTCTTTTCCAGTGATCATGTTAAGATGAAACATGGACATCAATGTCCAAAATTATTATCATGGTTTTAGGCACAATAATATACTACCCATTTGTTAAGGGTGACTATCTTTACCTAGAAAAATAAAGTAAATTTTACCAACAACTGTGAGTCCTGTGTGCCAATTTGTGCATGCGTCACTCTGCATTTTTTAGTGAGACAGAAGAAAACCTTCAGTTGGCTCATTAGGAAAACTGCAGGTAAGTTGTAATAAAATTAGCTTTTTTTACAAAATCAGTCAGCAGGTGTGACTGTGTCTGACCGCTGGTTTTAAGTAGAAAGTACAGCAGCCTTTTCTAATATATTGAATGGGTTGAGGTTTAGCAATGAAACGTACCACCATTTCCAAGGTATCCCAACATTATGTGTGAAAACGGCCACTGGTGAAACACCTAAGGTTTTATTGTTGTTGTTTTTTTTATAAAGCAATTGTGGGATCAAGTAAAACATGTTATGATTTATTTAATATTACACTGGGTTTTGTTAAAACGTCAGTGCTTAGTAAATATATTTCCGGTATTGATCACTGGGCTGCAATTGGCGGGCAATTATTCAATTATCTAAGAATAAGTGAATTATATTACATTTTTATTGTGGTAAACGCAAAATCAGTGCTATCCATTATATAACTTATTTTGTATTGTGAGAAGAAATTACTCCCAACGCACCATTAAGATGCACATTACGGACTTTTGCAATCCGTAGTAAGGTATTTATGACAACGGATAGTTTTACATTACAAAATACGTGGGGCAGGGGCTGTTTCACAAATAAGGTTAGCAATTTAAGTTAAAAATTTACTTGTTGTCAAACACTGAGAGAAGAACTTACATTTTGGCTTCAAATTAGCTGTTCTCTTCTAGTTTATTCAACTCTTACAAATCCATCAACTATAAAATCTGCAACTATAAAAAAAAAATTAATGAATTGAGCTCAGTTAAAAGCAAGTAACAAAAAAACTTAAACTCCTAAATTGATTTAAAGTCATGTGACTTCTGGCAGAAAGTGGACTCAGTGAAGGAAAGAGATAGAAATTACAGAGGTGATGTGTAATTTAAGGATTTAGTGTATTTATTTAGTTTAAGCCTCAATGCATCCAATCACACTGTTAAATTCTAAAGGGACATTTCTGTCTTCTCAAGTGGGAGGACAATAATTTCCAAAAACGTATAAAAAGTTCTGAATTATGTTGAATATTTTATGGATTTGTGGTGAATGTGAAAGAAGAAAACAAACTATGTATAGAGTGTTAGGAATCCAGTTTGTGTGGGTTGTTTTTGTGTGTTTTTCTTTCCCTCCACCACCAGGTGGTGCCCCTGTCCTACTTGGCCCTCCTGCACACCTGCGGCTCATTGGTTCATCACTGAGGAGTATTTGAGCAGTGGATTGTCACTACCTTGACACCAGAGTGTTTGCCAGTTTTGGGTACTCTAGCCAAGCCGAGTTTAGCTGAGTCTAATCTGAGTTTTGTTTCTCTGAGACTAACCGTGTTGTTTTTGTCTTTGGCTTTTGGCAGGAAGTCTTCCTGCATACTGGAGGTTTGGCCTTCTCCCCCTGGAAGGATTATTTGTGTTCACACTGAGCAGGGGAAAAACCTCCACATGTCCTATTCAAGTTCCTACGGAAATCCTAGTGGCAGTCCGCTTCATTGCTCCTCAGGGTCCAACTAAAATCAACCTGTCCGCCCTCCAACGAGTTCCCTCTTCTCTGGATAAACCCACACCAACTGGATTCAAGGACAAGCAAGAAACCCCCTCCAATGTCAGTCGCGCTCAATCAAATTTCCCACAGACCCTGAACTAATCTCTGGGATCTCCTCTCCAGACTTTCTAGTTCCGGTTCATCTGTGCTCTGAGCTCCAGATTCAACTCCTGTGGTTCTTTTCAATAAATCTGTTAAACTTTTCCCCTGGTTTTCTAAGTGGTTCTCTGCATGTGGGTCACATCTCTTAAATCAACCATGACATATCCACCTCTAAAAAAAAAAAGTGTCCATAAACTTTACTCTCAATTTGTTTTCATTCATTTCCCAATACTTTAAATTTTTCAGTTTCTCATTCTTATCAGGAAAACTGGCTTCACAAAGTCAATAATAAAATTTGTAATTCTGATTAGATTAGGTATAACTTTATTGAAGTGTACCGGGTTGATTATTTCTGTCATATCAGTCAGGCATCATGTATTATTTATTCATTGTAATGTCCATTTAACAGGGATGATGCATAGAAAATAGCCCCAGAAAATGTGATGCACATTTTCTCTTCTTTTCATCTTCTTTTCCTAAAACAAACAACGACAGTCAAAGTTTATTTATTAACATATAAACTAAACCCAATGTTTTTGTATTTCTTTGGCAGAAGAAAATTGATGTGAACATATGCAAGTAAGTTAATAACCTGTTTTAACTTATTTTCTTCTCTGTTTCAACAGCTGGGGAAATACACACACCTACGAAGAATTCAGGGAAATTTAAGAGTACTTTTAGAAGAATACAGCATCCAAAAATTGACACTTCCAATCCGAATACCTAATAAAGTGGAAGATCTTCTCTCCATAGTTACTGAAACTTTCCAATTAAATGGGGAATTTGGACTGCTGTACCAAGACAGACTTTAAGAATCAGATTTTAGCGTCTCCTTGACTGCTGACTTGTATTACAAGGCAACTGTTAAAGTGATTCTAAAAGAGCCAAACATCACCCATCCTGCAAGTACTACTGAAACTGACATAATCCCTACCGATCATAATATATCCTCCTCACAGATGTCCAACTTCAAAGTTCCACGGACATCATTATTCTCTCCAATGCGTGTTCTATTTAGGTATTATCCCAATGGATGTTTGAGTATGCTTTTTTTCTTTATTTTTTTGTCATCACATAGTGTCCACTCTCACTAATATCGAGTTCTGCTAAGTAATGGAAATTATCAAAACTAACAAAGACCCTTTCCCAGCAAACAGTAAGAAGGCAGATGCCCGTAAAACGGGTGGTGGTCCACCACCTCCACCACTAACCAAGGCAGAGGAGCTGCTGAGGGAATCCCTAGTGGGAGCTTATCCTGTGAGACCTCCTTCCAAGACACAGGTGTTTGATCCCCAATTGTAAATATAGTCATGAGAATAAATATTGGTCTACTGTTTCCAGATTATTTTTCATCAAATCCCTAATATTGTAAATGTACATTTGTTTGGATGATAATGGCCCATAATGGCCTCTGCGATAACTGTCAAAAAAAAAAAATAGAAGTGAAAAAAAAGTTCTGAAGAATTTTCATAATGTTAAATATTCCCATAGTTCATAGAATCTAAACTACAAGCTTATTTCTAGGCATTTACCATAGTGTCCTTTAAGATCACCAACATTTCTTAGGTTCTAAACTCTAAAAACTGAATGCAACTTGAACTTTAATTAATTGCTTCAGTTGGTAGCAAGTACTCAGATTAATTTGATCTAACTCAATTTAGTACATAAATTCCCAAGTGAAATAACTCAAGCTGGGCAAGCCTAATAACATTACTTTTTCCCAAGTGGAGTAGTTAATTGATGTTAGAGCTGTGTTCTTTTTTTTTTTTTTTTTTTTTTTTTTACAGTGTACAATCCATAGCTGTGGCATGGTTCTGCTAAACGCAGATTTCAGGTGGTTGCATTTACTGACTAAGTCGAATGATCAAAACTAGCCCTACCAAATGATGAACCAAGAATATATTAACATATCTTAATAGGAAAGAATGGTGTGTGTCATGATGTGTTTTAAAGGTCTGACCCAAAGATGCAGAGGACCACTCAGAGAACCAGGAAAAAGGTTTAACAGGTTTATTGGGATGAGGGTACAGGGGAAGTGTGATCTGGAACTCAGGTAGCTGGTGAACAGGAACTGGAGGGGATATCACAATGGTTAGTTTAGGAATCGTGGGAATCTTGAATGCAGTAGGAAAGATGCTAGTGAGGAACTCACGTTAGGGGGGGGTTTACTCTCACTAGCATCCAGTCTGTATGGGTTGATCAGAGAAGAGGGAACATGTTGAAGAGTGGACAGGTGGACATTCTTTGGAGGAGGAATAGAGCGGACACTTGGATTTCCGTGAGGGACTTGAACGGCACATGTGGAGGTTTCTCCCCTGCTCAGTGTGAACTCAGTAAACAATCCAACAGCACATGTGGAGGTTTCTCTCCTCCTCAGTGTGATCTCGATAAACAATCCTTCCAGGGCAAGAAGGTCAAACCTCCAGTATGCAGGAGGACTTCCTGCCAAAGTCAAAGACAAAAAAACAAGGGTAGACTCAAAGAGACAGAGACTCATTTTGACTCAGTGAAACAAAGACTCAGGTTAGACTCTGCTAATCTAAGCATAGCTTAGAGTACCCAAAACAGGCAAACACTCTGACGTTGACGTAGTGACAGTCCACAGCTTAAGTACTCCTCCAGATAATGATCCAAAGAGCTGCAGGTGTGCAGGGAGGAACAAAGAAAGTCTCTGGAGGCCGGCTGAGGGGCCGGAGGCCAGACAGAGACTCTGGAGGCCAGCCGTGGGGCCGGCGGCGAGACAGAGTCTCTGAAGGCCGGTCGTGGGGCCAGGGGCAAAGCAAAGTCTCTGGGGGCCGGCTGTTGGGCCGGCAGCGAAGCAAAGTCTCAGGGGGGTGGCCTTGGGGCCGGCGGCGGAGCAAAGTCTCTGGGGGCGGACCGTGGGGCCGGCGGCGAAGCAAAGTCTGGGGGTGCTGGCCGTGAGGCCGGTGACGAAGGGTAGTCTCAGGATGACACCGTCTCTGTGGCAGCGGCCTCGAAAGAGGACGCCGTCTCTGTGGCAGTGGCCTCGGAGGAGGATGCTGTCTCTGTTGCAGCGGCCTTGGAGGAGGACACCGTCTCTGTTGCAGTGGCCTCAGAAGAGGGCGCCATCTCTGTTGCTGCAGGAACCACGGAGGAGAGCGTCGACTCTGTTGCTGCAGGCACCTCAGAGGAGGACACCGTCAGGAGGCTCAGGGGTCTCTGGACGGCACAGAGCAGGCTCAGGGGTCTCTGGACTGCACAGAGCAGGCTCAAGGGTCTCTGAAGGTTGGCTTACTGGCCTGCTAGTGTCCTCAGGTGCTAAGCAAGGTGGCCTGCTAATGTCCTCAGGCGCTAGACTAACTGGCCCGCAATTGGCATCTGGCATTAGGCTAATTGGCCCGTTATTGGCATCTGGCGCTAGGCTAACTGGTCCGTTGATAACCTGTGGCACCAGGGCAACTGGTCCACTAAAAGCCGCTGGCACTAGGCTAACTGGTTCGCTAACAGCCTCAGGCACTAGGCTAACTGGTCCGCAAACAGCCTCTGGCGCCAGGCTAACTGGTCAGCAAATAGCCTGTTGCTCTTGGCTAACTGAGGAAACTGGTCAGCAGCGGCGGCGTCTCCGGACATGCGCCAGGCCCTTCTTGCGAATCTCCCCAGCTAGGGGAACTGGCCTGGTAATGGGCTCTAAAGCAAGGGAAACTGGCCCGCTAACGGACACTGGAGCTAAAGAAACTCACCCGCTAATGGGCTCTGGAGCTAAGTAAACAGGCTCGCTAATGGGCTCTGGAGCCAAGGAAACTGGCTCGCTAACGGGTTCTGGAGCTAAGGAAACTGGCTTAGCGGCTGTGAACCGGTCCCCATAAAAGAAGTCCCAGAGATCTGAAACTTGAAGTTGGGGAGCTCTGACTTGGGGGGGTTGTGAACTGAGGACCTGGTTTGAGTTTCTTTATGGATGGAGCTAGCTGTTGGTCAAGGAGGTGCCTACTGAAGGCTTGAGTCGGGTTGTCCAAATGGATAGATAGTTTAATAAGGCCCTCCAGCATTTCAGGAAGATTAAAGATGGCTAGTTTGTCATTAATGGGGTCATTGAGAGCGTTGAAATAGACAGGCTTGAGAGCAACGTTATTCCAGCCAGAAGCAGCAGCCAGGATTCGGAAACAGAGTCAGAAACAGACCTCTGTCCCTGGCTTATATTCAGGAAATCATGGGAGCTGAGCGACTTCTCCGGATCCCAGTCAAAAGTCTGCTAAAAGTCAAAAAGAAACTCATTAAAAGTGCAGCCAAAGTCACAAGATAAAGAAAAATATCTCTCCCCTACCCATTCCAGAGCTTGGTCCGTGAGAAGAACAATAATAAAGGAGATCTTATTAGAATCTAAAGCAAACATACTTGGGGAGTGGTTGAACTGGGTAAAACATTGCTTGAGGAAATCCCGGCACTTCCTGGGGTTCCCATCGAACCTGGGTGGAATGGACAGCGTACACTCAGAAAAAATGGGAGGAAAAACTGCTAGGTTAGCTCGAGGTGGGGCTATCTCACCGGCTGGGCCCGAGGCCTGGAGAGAAAAACGATAAGTTAAATCAGTCAAACAATGGGTTAACTCAGTTTGCTGGATTTCTAAATCAACCAAGGAGTTATCATGTCTGGTTAGGTCTGTTTGTTGTAGGTTGATGGCTCTCTGAATGGCCTCTGCTGGGTCAACGGTTTAGCCAGAGTGTTCTGTCATGATGTGTTTTAGAGGTCTGACCCAAAATGCAGAGAACCACTCAGAGAGCAAGGCAAAGGTTTAACAGGTTTATTGAGGTAAAGGTAGAAGGGGGGTATGATCTGGAACTCAGGCAAGTGGTGTACAGGAACTAGGAAGTCTAGAGGGGATATCAAAAAGGTTAGATAGGGACCGTGGGAATCTTGAATGCCGTAAGGAAATTGCTAGTGAGCGACTCACGTTTGGAGGAGCGTTCTTCTCTCACTTTGGATCCAGTCTGTGTGGGTTGATCCAGAGAAGAGGGGACATGTTAAAGAGTGGATAGGTAGGCATTCTTTGGACCCGGCGGAGAACTGGAGCAGACTGTCACTTGGATTTCCGTGAGGGACTTAAACAGCAAATGTGGAGGTTTCTCCCCTTCTCAGTGTGAACTAAGTAAACAGTCCAACGGCACATGTGGAGGTTTCTCCACTGCTCAGTGTGAACTCAGAATACAATCCTTCCAGGAGAAGAAGACCAAACCTCCAGTACGCAGGAGGACTTCCCAAAACTGGCAAACACTCTAGCCTCAAGGTAGTGAAGGTCCACTGCTTAAGTACTCCTCCAGACAATGATCCAAAGAGTCGCAGGTGTGCAGGGAAGACCAACAATGAAAGGGTTCCACCTGGTGGTGGAGGGAGAGACAGACACCAAACAGACCACACAAACTGGATTCCTGACATGGGCTACTTCACCTCAACATTTGAGATGTAACATCCAGCATCACAGATGGACAGTACAGAGAATTAAAGATGTTTAACTATAAGGCCACCTTTAACATCTTGGAATACTAGTCAGTCTAAATCTACCTGCACACTGATACTGTGAATGGACTTCCTATTCAGATAATCAGCTTCATTATGTCAGGGAGTTTTGACGGCAATGTGGGTTTATCTATGCACCCAATAACGTTTGGAAATACTAAAGTAGAGGAATAGATGTTCTGATATAAGTTCAGGGCTGCAGGACAATGTTTTAAAAAAAAAAAAAAAATTCTACTGGATTTAATGGATGATCTTGTCTAACTTAGAGCTACTGTATAATATGGCGTACTGGCAGCATTTTGGTATGAACGGGGGGTTCACAGGAGGAAACCGTCAGTACTTCTCCAGCTTCATCCCCATCATAGGGTGACCGAGAACGTGAGTGTGATGAATCCTCCCTTCATTCACACCCACGACCAGCAAACCTCACAGCCTTCTTTCTTTCTTTCTTTCTTTCTTTCTTTCTTTCTTTCTTTCTGTCATGATGGGTTCTCAAATGGAGACCCAATTATGCAGAACACCACTTGACGGACACAAGGATGAAAGTTTAACACGTTTATTATGCACAACACACAGAATGTACTGATGACTGGTTCGGGCCTGGGTTCTGGTTTCACCGGAGTCTGCGTGAGAGACAGAGCGGTTAAGGACTGCTGACAGGATTTGATTTCCAAGTGAGCTCTGATTGTACCTTGAGGGTTCTTGAGGTTCTCTTTGGGAGAGTCACTGTTGGTTCTGGAGAGGTGTTTATCAGCAGAGTCCGTTTGCTGCTTCAGCGTCTCACGTCTAGCTTGAACAGACCTTAGCTTTGGTTTCCCAGCTCTGGTCCAGAGCTGCTTGGAGGTTCTCAGAGAATCTTCAGGGTTTGGCTCAGAGGGTCGGCTCGGCAGGTTAGCTCTTCCTGAGCTTTCACGGAGGAGACACGGGTTTCCTGGAAACACAGAGATAGTCGTTAGAATCCAACCTGGATTCAAAGTCATGGAGATACTCAAAGATCTAGGCTTTAGCGCTGACCAACTGGAACAACACTGCGGCGTTGAGGCAAGGTCTGAAGACAGCTTATATAGTGGATCCTCTGATGATCTAGATGAGCTGCAGCTGTGCAAGAGGCTCCCTCAGAGGATCCACGGCGGACTCTGCTGGAGAAAGATGGGATTTTCTCCAGCTCCCAACAGTACCCCCCCTCAACGACCGCCCCTTGGCGGTGCGGAAGAGGTAGATGGGCAGGAACGCTCGTACTCCTCGATAAGTGTAGGGTCGAGAATGTACGAGCCTGGGACCCACTGACGATCCTCCGGTCCGTAGCCCTCCCAGTCGACGAGGTACTGCCATCTGCGACCTCGTCGACGGGAGTCCACAATGCGGCGCACTGTGAAGGCCGGATGGCCATCGACCTCCAGGGCGGGTGGTGGGGAGTCGGACGGTGGGCACAGAGGGCTCGAAGAAACAGGCTTGATCTGGGAGACGTGGAATGTAGGGTGGATTCGGAGGGACTGAGGTAATTGGAGACGAACAGCTGAGGGGTTGATGACTCGTGAGATCTTGAAGGGGCCAATGAATCTCGGGGAGAGTTTTCGAGACATCCCCTTGAGGGGGATGTCTCGAGTGGAGAGCCACACTTCCTGGCCTTCAGAATACTCGGGGGCGGGACGTCTCTTGGCGTCGGCGAAACGTTTAACTGACTCGGATGACTGGTTGAGTGTGGCGATGGTCTCCCTCCAAATCCTCTGACAGCGACGGATGTGTTGGTTGACGGACAGCACCGATATCTCTCTCTCATCTTCAGGGAAAAGAGGTGGTTGGTATCCGAGACTGACCTGGAATGGGGACTGTCCAGTGGATGCAGAACGGAGAGAGTTGTGGGCGTATTCTATCCACGGGAGGTATTGACTCCAATCCACGGGGTTATTGGAGGTGAGACAGCGGAGGGTGGATTCCAGCTGCTGGTTCATTCGTTCAGTCTGGCCGTTTGATTGAGGGTGGTAACCTGAAGTGAGAGATGGTTTGCAACCGAGAGCAGAACAGAAAGCCTTCCATACCTGTGAGATGAATTGTGGACCTCTGTCCGAGAGGATTTCCTGGGGAATACCATGAAGCCGGAAAACATGTTTAATAAGTAGCTGGGCTGTCTGGAAGGCCGTGGGAAGTTTCCTGAGGGGTACTAGATGGCAGGACTTCGAGAAACGATCAACAATGGTTAGTATGGTGGACATACCTCGGGAGACAGGGAGACCGGTGACAAAATCAATGGCTATGTGGGACCAAGGACGCGAGGGAACAGGAAGTGGTTGAAGCAGGCCTGAAGGTGGTTGGTTTGAGGCTTTGTTGCGGGCACATGTAGGGCAAGCCAACACATACTCCTTTACGTCTTTGTGGAGTGTGGGCCACCAGAAGCGCCTGGAGATGAGAGCAACTGTCCTACTCACTCTTGGATGAGCGGTGAATTTGGCGGCATGCATCCACTGGATCAGAATGGGCCTGACAGAAGATGGGACATATGTACGATTAGGCGGACCGGTACCTGGATCTGGTTCTGTGGCTAGGGCAGAGTTGATTAGGTCCGTTATCTCCCAATTGACCACTCCAATGGTACATGAAGCTGGAAGGACAGGTTCAGGTGTCTCTGGATGATCGACGGAGTAGAGACGAGAGAGAGAATCGGGCTTCACGTTCTTGGATCCGGGTCTGTAGGAAATGATAAGGTTGAAACGTGAGAAGAAGATTGACCACCTGGATTGGCGAGGATTTGCCTGCTTTGTTGACTGGATGTAAGCCAGGTTCTTGTGGTCTGTCCACACAAGAACCGGATGCTCAGCTCCCTCCAGCCAATGTCTCCATTCTTCCAACGCCAACTTAATAGCCAGGAGCTCTCGGTCACCCACGTCATAGTTCTGTTCAGCGGAAGAGAGTCTACGAGAGAAGAAAGCACATGGGTGTATTTTCTGATCTGAGTCGAGCCTCTGGGAGAGAACCGCTCCAACCCCAGAATCTGAAGCATCCACCTCTAGGATGAACTGTTTTGTTGGATCAGGTTGAATTAGAACGGGAGCTCTGGAAAACAAGGATTTGAGTTTCTCAAAAGCAGCTTGAGCCTCGGGAGTCCACTGAAAAGTTCGTTTAATGGAAGTCAGAGAGGTTAATGGAAGGGCGGTTTGACTGTAGTTTCTTATGAATCGACGATAGAAGTTAGCGAACCCTAAAAACCTCTGTAGCTGTTTTCGGTTTTCAGGAACTGGCCAGTCTAAAACTGCTTTGATCTTGTCTTCTGAAGGTTTTACCTGGCCGCCCTCGAGCACAAACCCCAAAAAGGTGACTGAAGGTTGATGGAATTTGCACTTCTCGGCTTTCACGAACAGCTTATTTTCCAGTAGTCTCTGTAAGACAAGACGGACATGTCTCTTGTGTTCATGGAGGTCCTTGGAATAGATGAGAATGTCATCAATGTACACAAAAACAAACACGTTGAGGAAATCTCTGAGAACATCATTAACCAAAGCCTGAAAACAGGCAGGAGCGTTTGTTAAACCGAAGGGCATCACCAGGTATTCGAATTGACCCAAGGGTGTCTTAAAGGCAGTTTTCCATTCATCGCCCTCTCGTATCCTAAGGAGATGATAGGCGTTTCTTAAGTCCAGCTTGGAAAACACTGTTGCACCCTGTACAGGTTCAAAAGCTGAGGCGAGAAGAGGCAGTGGGTATTTATTTTTAATTGTGATCTGATTCAAACCTCGATAATCAATACAGGGTCTCAGGGAACCATCCTTCTTGCCCACGAAGAAGAAACCGGTGCCCAATGGAGAGGATGAAGGGCGAATTATTCCAGCAGCTAATGATTCGTTGATGTATTTTTCCATTGTTTCTCTTTCGGGCTTGGAAATGTTATACAATCTGCTGCTAGGAAGAGGTGCACCAGGTAAAAGTTCAATGGCGCAATCGTATGGTCTGTGTGGAGGTAGGGACGTCGCACTGACCTTACTGAAGACAGGGGCTAAGTCATGGTACTCAGAGGGAACTGAAGAAAGGTCAGGAGAGTCCATCTCCCCCCCACCACTAGGAGGCCCCACCATAGGGGCAGCAGAACGAAGGCAGGTTTCGTGGCACGTAGTGGACCATGATTCCAGAAGACGTTTAGTCCAGTTAATGTGAGGGTTATGCTTCTCCAACCACTCGAACCCGAGGACCAGCGGGGAACATGCAGAGGGAAAAACAAAGAAAGTTATTGTCTCTCGGTGGTTACCTGACAGAAGTAGCTCGAGGGGCTGGGTTTGGTGGGTAACACGGTGGAGTCTTTTTCCGTCTATGGCGGACACACTGAGAGGCTGAGAGAGAGGAACAGTTTTAATCTGGAGTTGCTGGACGAGGTTAGAGTCAATTAGGTTACGCTCACAGCCTGAGTCGATGAAAGCGGAGAAAGAGAGACTTTGGTTATCACAGAAAAGCGTGGCAGGCAGCAACAAACGAGGAGATTTTATTGTATTTATTTGGCCCGCCAGACTCCTCAGATCCTCTGGCGGGCCCCGGCTTTTGATTTTGCCGGGCAGGAGGCGATGAAGTGTCCACTCTCGCCACAGTAGATACATAGTTTACTTAGGAAGCGCCTCTGTCTCTCCTCAGGAGTGAGCCTAGTGTGTCCCACCTGCATTGGTTCAACATCCCTTTCCCCCGAATGAGAGGCTTGAACAGGCAATGGTAGAGACTGGGACTTAGACCTCTGAGTGCGCATCTGCTCTGTAGAGGGAGAACACACAGTCACGTTAAGAGAGGCAGGAGAGAAATTACTCTGCTTCTTAGAACTGTTTCTGGCTCGAATCCTATTATCAAGTCTAATGGAGAGGCGAATTAAATCCTCGAGGGAAGCAGGTTCGTCAAGGGTTGCTAGTTCATCTTTAATCTGTTCATTTAATGCCATGAAGAAGGCTCCCTTCAAGGCGCTTTGGTTCCAACCGGAAGCTGCCGCCTTAACCCGGAAGTTTATTGAAAAATCTGCCACCGATGAATTTCCTTGTTTAAGGCTGAAAAGAGCTCTGGAATCAATAGTTTGGTCAGTCTCCTGATTGAATACCTGGTTAAATTCTGAGATGAAGTCTGAGAAATAGCAGTTTAAGCTCTCATCGGAGGCAAATCTGGCCTGAGCCCATTCCAAGGCTCTTCCTGTTAACTGAGAGAGAATAAATGTTATCTTCTTTTGGTCCGTGGGAAAACAACCAGGGGAGTTCATGAAAATCAAACGACACTGAAATAAAAATCCTTTGCAATCTTTCATCTTGCCAGAGAATTTTTCTGGTAGACTGGGGCGGAACTCTGATGACGTCACTGCTGGTGACCTCGGAGGGGGAACTGGACCCGGAAATGGTTGTGGGGATGGGGTAATGTTAGCATTGTTCAATCGACTAGAGAAATTACGGACTAGATGATCTTGAAAATCAATTCGTGAATTTAACTCACTCAGAGTTTGAACTTGTCTGTGGATTTGGGCATCCCGCTCCTCCAGTAGTTGACGGAGATGTTCTGCTGGGCCTTGAGTTTGGCCGCAGTGTTCTGTCATGATGGGTTCTCAAATGGAGACCCAATTATGCAGAACACCACTTGACGGACACAAGGATGAAAGTTTAACACGTTTATTATGCACAACACACAGAATGTACTGATGACTGGTTCGGGCCTGGGTTCTGGTTTCACCGGAGTCTGCGTGAGAGACAGAGCGGTTAAGGACTGCTGACAGGATTTGATTTCCAAGTGAGCTCTGATTGTACCTTGAGGGTTCTTGAGGTTCTCTTTGGGAGAGTCACTGCTGGTTCTGGAGAGGTGTTTATCAGCAGAGTCCGTTTGCTGCTTCAGCGTCTCACGTCTAGCTTGAACAGACCTTAGCTTTGGTTTCCCAGCTCTGGTCCAGAGCTGCTTGGAGGTTCTCAGAGAATCTTCAGGGTTTGGCTCAGAGGGTCGGCTCGGCAGGTTAGCTCTTCCTGAGCTTTCACGGAGGAGGCACGGGTTTCCTGGAAACACAGAGATAGTCGTTAGAATCCAACCTGGATTCAAAGTCATGGAGATACTCAAAGATCTAGGCTTTAGCGCTGACCAACTGGAACAACACTGCGGCGTTGAGGCAAGGTCTGAAGACAGCTTATATAGTGGATCCTCTGATGATCTAGATGAGCTGCAGCTGTGCAAGAGGCTCCCTCAGAGGATCCACGGCGGACTCTGCTGGAGAAAGATGGGATTTTCTCCAGCTCCCAACACTTTCTTTCTTTCTTTCTTTCTTTCTTTCTTTCTTTCTTTCTTTCTTTCTTTCTTTCTTTCTTTCTTTCTTTCTTTCTTTCTTTCTTTCTTTCTTTCTTTCTTTCTTTCTTTCTTTCTTTCTTTCTTTCTTTCTTTCTTTCTTTCTTTCTTTCTTTCTTTTTATTTATTCTTTTTTTGGTGGGCGGTAAAGAGCAGCTAGGTTAATATGGTGGTCAAAGAAATCTTTTAACGCAGGCTGGGCGCCTCCGGGTTACTGGCTTGTGCATCATTTAATGGGGATAACCCTGTCATACATTATGCATGTTATCTGTTGTTGGACATATGCTCTGGACTCATTATGAATATGCTATGTATATGCCCAAAATTGAAAAAAATACATAGATAGTTCAGCCAGCATTTTAGAAGATTCTGGGACATCAGGAATGCGTTGTCTAAATTGGCAAGATGTGGCAGGGCCCTAACATATGATTAACTCAAAGATCCTTATTTCTTTTAATTTATTTCTTTTTATGGGATCAGCGTTATTAGCATGAATGTAGATTTACAATATCTGCAGGTCTCCACAGATCAGTCAGTATGTTGTTCTGGGTCTGAAAATAACCAATTCCATCTTGGAAAAACAGATAAGCTATTTTCAGTCTAAAACTATGTGGATTTTAATTGGGGAGATTAATGCTTAGCACCGTAAGTTAAAGAGCATCTTAAAAATAAAATGTGTATGCTTTTTTTTTCTCGTCGCTTTCTTTTCAACATGCATTAATGCCAGGGCTGCTTGGACAAACCAATGAAGGTGATGGTGATGCACAACATTATGGCAGAGGAGGATCCATCCCAGGTTTTGGTTGTGATTGATGGAAACCCAGTGATGGTACGATGCAGAAGCCAGACAAAAAGCATGTATGCTGCTGTTAGGACTAATATGCGCCCTCAGCCTTGGATATCCAAAGCAGTTCAAGAACACATTTAAAGCTTTTCAAAAGCCTTTTTGGAAAATTGATGGAGCAAGACTTCTGAAGAAGGTCCGGAGCCTCAAAAATAAGGTAATGCAACAGACAAGGGGTAACCGATTAAAAATAAGTGTGGTCCGAAAAAAAAAACAAATCATCAATCAGGTCTGGAGATATTTTTTATTATAATCTGTTACTTTAAACAGAATTTAAGACTGAAATAAAATAAAGTGTTCATGCATCCATGTTATACATTAAATGTTTAAATAAAAAATATATTAAAAAATAGAAAATTTTTCCATTTTAAGATCTGACGTAGAGAACAACAATCGTTCAGTTTGGTATGTAGACAATTTCTGACAGTTTCACATGTTTTATAAAACACCTGAACTGACCGTTTTTTTTTTTTTTTGTCCTTTCTATTTTCTGGCTTAATGAGAGCAGTGGGCTTTAGGCTACCCTGCAAGACTTTAAACTTGGGTTTAAATGGAGACATAGCCATTCTCAAGCACATGTCAAGGTGCTCATTCGTGAGCCTGGATTGATATTTTTTTTTTATTCTGTTCATGGTGGAGAATCCTGCTTCACAGCAGCAGGTTGAGCCAAACATCCACAAATGTGCAGGGTCATCTTTGAGCACGCCATTTCACTTTTCTTTCACCAGTTCACTCTCTTTTTCTGATTTGATCTGTACTTTCCTTCTTTCCCATCACCTGGCTTGCCGAAGGTTTGCCTGCTGTGTCTTAAAGTGGCTCGCCGCACTGACCCAGACTGACACAGCTCATTGGCTAATTTGTATATCACGTGCAGCTCGCTCCGGAATGCTTTACCATATTAACAGGAGAAGCGGTGCGAGTGAAGACACTGTCGTCAGACAACATGGAGTAATTTTTACATGTTTTTTAATCAGTTTGTGTCCACATCAGCCAGCAAGTGGGTCCTGATCCAGACCTCTGCAATAGAGACTCATTTTCCCTTGCGTACCCAAGAGGATTTTTTTGTTCTGACAAGATATCATTGGCTTGTAGTTTTATAATTTTTTTCCTTCCTTCTCTCCTTTGCTCCATACATGGTTGCAAATATATGTACACATGGATACATAAATGCTTTAAGTGAGTTGCAGCCCTCTAATTTTTTTGTTGGACAGAAAAGGAAATCTATACAAACTGAACAGTTAAATGCCACAAAAAATGGTTATAAAACCAGATAAATCTGAAAAACTCACACGAAGAGAAAACACAAGTAGAAGAAATTTATTGACACAATTCCTCTTTGGCGCTCAGAAACATAGAGCTTAATTTGTTATCGATATGGATGAAGATGAGTAAAGAATAGGGCTGACACCCATCTGGGTAGCCTCCATAAAGCTGAATATAGGTCATCAATCATGCATTTTGTGTGCCATCATCATAATCATGGACCAGATTACGAACTTAGTGCATGTGTATTTTTCGATTGGCCTAAAAAGGTGGCAGGCAAGACATGTATGTATATGTTGTGGGATTTTTTGAATCATTGTCAAAATCTTAGCCTGCCACCCAAAGATTGTCCTTCTGATCATACTGATCATTATTGACATAAATGTATAAAGTGAAAAAGTGTAGGGTAGCAAATAAGACTACACTACAGTGAATGCTGTCGTTTTGCATTTGAATTTGTAATGAAAAAGTGCATGGACCATAATGGCAAACAGTTTGTTTTGTTCTATAGTACAGCTTCAGTTAGTGAATGATTTAACCTTTGAGAATGATGGCTGAAAGCTATTCATTATTCCATCTTCAATTAAATCTTTACTGGGTATTTCTGTTTCATTTCCAGATAGTGCTGGTCCTTCTCCAAAGAGATTGGGTTCAAAAGATGACATTCATGGTTCTCCGGCAATTCTATCTGAAATCTGTTTGATTTGTAAGAAGAAGGATCATTTCATTACACGCCAGGGTAAAAGAGTGAAGGACAAGTTAGCTAAAGCAGAAACGGGAAATTGTGGTAGGTTTATATCTTGTATTGTACTTGGTGTGCCATTCAACGTCGTGCTCTGCAGGCAGTGATATCTGCACCGTCACCAGATGGCCATGGTTGGAACATCCATGAAAAACAGCTTTCTATTGGAGAAGAGGAAATTCTGTCTAGTGATGATAGCAATGATGATGATAATTGTACAATCTAGTCTGAAGATAATGAGACATTTGACACCGACCAATAGACATTGTGACCATCATTGACATTCATAATGATGCCTTATTAGACATTGTAGAATATGTAAATATTTTCTTAATATTAATATTTAGTGCAGTGTGCATGGTGAGGCTTGTGAAAACGACTTTTCTCAGTATACAATGTCGGAAACTGAGCAAGGCAGTTATTGTTGGATCTTCTGTATTGATAAACCTGCTTGTAATTTGTATAATAAAAATAGAGTATATGCAACACATTTGTTTTTAATTTTGTTCATTATCTAAACCTGATATGTTATCAATATGAAAAATTAGATCCCGCTGTGTACTTGTTTAAATAGCACTGTGTTGGAAACAAAGCTGCTTTAGATTTTGAAATAAAGATTTCTTCACAACAGTTGCTCATATCCTCCTAATAATTCATATTGGACATATATGGAAATGTTCGTATCGATTGTGAAAATTGAAGCGTTTAGCTTTATTGAGATAACTGAAGTTAAAGATGCTATTATTAGAGGCCAAAAATTTCAGGAATTTTCCAAATAAGTTTGAACCACTGCTCCAATCCGGCCGTTATTTTAGGGGTTGAATATTTGTAGGACCCTCCACAGATCTAGCAAGTTTAAATTATGTGGCTTTATTACTTTTAGAGATAATTGGAGTCAAAGATGCTATTAGAGGCTAAAATGTCAATTTTTTCACGTAAAAAAACTGCAGGATGCCCGCTTGTGGAACTTTTTTTCAAAGAAGATGAACTATTTTACTTCATAAAAAACCGTAATAAAAAGTATTACCCAAGATGCTGGAACGGAACTCACTTTCTAGCCACTTTCTGAGAGCTAGCCTATTGCCTACATATCTCACTGGAGTTGTGATTTAGAACTGGCTTTGTCCCAAGTTTTCTTCTGTCATATACTACCATATATATAGTATAGCATTAAGTGGAGTAGCGCTGAAAGCACTCATCAAACTCTACAGATTTTATATCAGACACAAATAGTTTTATTATTGCTTAAACATTGGTTTTGGACATTGGGAACCAGTGTCCATGTTTCATCTTGGCATGATGACCGGAGAAGAGAATGCAGTTTGGCTCATGGAGCAGCTGTGAGACTTCTCCTCTTTGCTCTGTCCTTACCCCCCCTCCCCACACCTTTTCTGCCGACTGGCTCCACAGAACCCAGGAGATTTGACTTGCCTTTGCTCCCCACAGAGCTAAGAACAAAAAAATCACACAACTCACAGGATCCCTCTCTTTTCCCATGAAGCTGCCTGGGGTCCTGATTGGAAGAGGCAGCTACCATTGAGATCCAGGCAAAGGGCCCAGATCTCCAGAATGACCAAGGATAAGTCTTGAGGGTTGACCTTTCAGAACCAAACTTCTGCAAAACAGACTTTTTGCAACACATTTCTCTTGAGTTTCAGAACCTATAGAGCCAGACTGGAGGAGAAAGGCTACGGTACAAGAAAATCCTAGTTTGCTGTGAGCCTGTCGTGCTAAGATGCTGGATGAAACTCAACTTTTCAAAGAGAGGACAAAGGTTTGCTGGTCGTGCACGATTAGGGAAAGAACAAACAATATGTCTTTTGATGATTTTGATAATTTCATGTGTTTACTGATGAGTAAAGACAAAGCTAACTGTCATGATTGGTTTAATGAATCTGACCCACATGCAGAGTAACCATTCAGAGAACACGAAGGAAAGTTCAACAGGTTTATTTTTAGTAATGAGAACTGGCGTTGGATCTGGAGCTCAGTGAACTGGTGAACCAGAATTGGAAGTCAGAAGGGAAGGTCACAGAGTCAGTTCAGGGACTGTGAGAATTTTGGATGTTGTAAAATTTATGCAGGAGAGGGACTCACGTTTGAGGGGGCTCTTGTCAATCCTTCAATCCAGTCTGTGTGGGATTAGCCAGAGAATAGGGAACATGTTGGAGAGCGGACAGGTAGACAAACGTTGGACCTGGAGGAGTAATGGAGCGGACTGTCACTCGGATTTCCGATGGGAACTTGAAAGGATCATGTGGAGGTTTTCCCCTGCTCAGTGTGAACTCAGTTTTTCCTTCCAGGGGGAGAAAGTCCAGGTATCCAGTTATACAGGAAAGCTTCCTGCCGAAGAAAAAAGACAAAAACAACATAAGTCTCAGAGAAACAGGTTAGACTCTGCTCATCTCAGCTTGGCTAGAGTACCCAAAACTGGCAAACACTCTGGCGTCGAGGTAGTGACAGCCCACTGCTCAAATACTCCTCCAGATAATGGTCCAATGAGCCGCAGGTGTGCAGGGAGGACCAACGAAGACAGGGCACCTCACAAACAGACCACACAAGTGAAACACACAAACAGACCACACAAACTGAATTCCTAACACTAACAGGACGGACTGTATGCTATGCTATGCTACAGATATATGTTTTGAGATGTTGTTGAAGCTTAGACAAGCTTTATTTCACTAAAGGGTTAAACACTGATTTAACATTAGTGTTCATGTGTTCCTCATATGCTCATTACATTTCTATTACCTAGTATGACCAAAAGTCATTTCATGGAATCCTGATGTCTATTCGCTGCCTACTATTTCAAAGAGGGTGAAGAATCATTAACTAAAGATTACATTGCTGATTACGCAAGTAATTAAATAAAATATTATTTTGCCAAATAATGTTTAATTCACCTCATGGATTTGCATTGTGAACTGGTTTGAAAACATTCAAAATTCTTTAAATTAGTGAAAAGTTAATTTGATCATATCTCATTAGTTGAGTTTCACTAGTTTAGTCAAGGGTTTTTAATTGAAATATGTTTGACTTGAGCTGAATGATTTTTGTTAACAAACTCTTTTATGTTGAAACAGAAGTTGTGGTGAAGTTATTCCATGTATGTGCAAAATTATTTGTTTGACCATGATTTGAGCTCAAATCACTCTTTCACTTGTTGTTATAAGACACAGCTAGTAGGGTGTGTGTGTCATAAACAATATATGACAGCCCCAATAATATCTGATTAAAAAAGATATTTGAAACAGGGGAGGGCAATAAACATCTTAAAGTATCAGAATAACTATGTGAAAAACTGTTATATTAAATTCCCAGCTGGCTCGGAATTTAATATAACAGTTATTCACAACAACAGCGTAACAAAAGAAAGAAGGAAAAGAAAGAAAAAAAAGTTTTCCATGTCACTGATATAAGATTATGTAATTTATTGCTGGACTTTCACCCTTTTACTTGCTGCTCCCTCAGGTGTTTTGTGTCGAGCTGAATTAATCCAGAGCGCAACAGGTACAATACTGAAATGTTTGTTGATAATATTTTCATTGTTTAGTTTTAGTTATATATTTTTTTTTATTATTTTTATGGTAATGGAACTTGAAAGGTTTATGTCGTCTACCTCTAGTTTACTGCAATATCCTATCTATTAGAATTTTAGTTATGTATTTGACAAAAAGAAGAATATAACATGTTTTCTCTTTTAAAAGTCGTATTTTGGTTCACTTTATTCTCATAGAGTATTTTGCTTAATGTATTAGGATTTTAACTTTCTGTTCTTCTCCTTCAGTGTCAAATCCTGTGGTCACCATGAAGACTGTTCTCATCTTTTGTTTCTGTTTTCTACTTCTCTTTCTTTTTGCCTCCAGTTCAACTTTTAGTAAGTTCCATTGTTTCTCCTCTTCCCAAATCTGTTTTGGGTGTGAGCTAATTTCCACTTCTATAAAACCCATTATATTGTAGTTGTTACCATCTCAGTTTAACTTGTCTACAGATAATAATGTATGTGAAATAGGTTTTAATATTGATTATCTTTGACTATATATCCAGTTATCAATTACAGTAACTGAGTAAAAACCTTACAATTCCAATAAATTATTTCAAAGCATGACTTTTAGATTTTTAAAAGTACAATAAAGAATTTGTGAGTGTTGTCAAGTCATTCTTTTTATAGATATTACAGCCAATCAGCCCGTGGACCCAAAAACTGAAGACATATTGAATAAGCAGGAGCTGAAACCTAAAATAAAACGGGAAAGTAAACAGGTTGAAAGTTTTGCTGGAATTGCAAAAGCAAGTGAGTCAAGGTTTTCTAGTTGTTTTAAAGTTTTGTGATTAAGTTTAATGAAGAAAATACTTTATGTTGCAAATCACTTTTTTTACTGTTTCATGACTGTTTTTTTTTTTTTTTTTACTTTTCTGGACTAATTTAATATGCATTTATTTGCCAACCTTCAGGTCAACTTCATTTTTAATAACCATTTTGTAATGATAATTTTTTCAGTTTCATTATTGGTTTTTGTGTTTTCCAATAATAGTTTAATATTCATTTTGCTTCGAAATATAGATGGGAATGTAAATCAACAGATAGCTGAAAACCTTTCTGAAGAAGTTGAGAGAGAAACTGAAAATGTAAAAGGTAAACTTGATTACTTAGAGAACAGGTCAAATTAAAAGCGGATGAAAGTCAACGGTAATCATTCATGAAAAAGATAAATTAGTTCATTATTAAAGAAAGATTTAAAACAGTTACAGTTATATTTAGATGATTATCAATGATACATAATATTCCTAATTTAAATTTGGTTGTATACCCTCGTGGTGTTATTCTATCAAAAGTAAAAAAAAAAATGTTTTTATTATTAACCCATTAGTTTCTGGTTAACTTCTCTTTAGATAATACTATATCTGCAAAAGGTTTTAGTATTCATTATCTTCAACTAGATATCCCAATTTTAATTACTTTAACTTAATAGCTTTGCCAGGGAAAACCTTGGTACAATTACATACAAAGGTCTATTTCATCTTTAAAAGTGTAATAAAGTATGGGTTATCATGTTACTCTTCTTACTGAACAGATGATGAATCCAATCAGCCTGTGGACCCAAAAACTGAAAACATATTGAATGATCCAAACCTGAACTCTCAAATAAGAAGGGGAAGTAAAGAGCTTCCTGAGAATTTTACTGGTACTCATAAAACAAGTAAGTCAGGTTTTTGTTTTCTAGTTTTAAGTAAGTTTTGTAATTGAGTACAAATTAATCAAGAAAATAACTGATGTTGCAAAGCACTTTTTTTTTTACTGTTTCTTTATCAGTTTTTTGTGTGTTTCTATAGTAATTTTTTTAGTATATCTGTCCAAATATAGCTGAATATTTAAATCAACAGATAGCTGAAAAACTTTCTGAAGAAGTTGAGAGAGAAACTGAAAATGTAAAAGGTACTTGATTACTTAGAGAACAGGTCAAAGTAAGAGTGGATGAAAGTCAACGGTAATCATTCATGAAAAAGATAAATAAGCTTATTATAAGAGAAAGACTAAAAACATATACAGTTGTATTTAGATAATTATCAATGATACATAATATTCCTGCTTTAAATTTGGTTGTATACCCTCCTGGTGTTATTCTATCAAAAGTTAAAATAGAAATATTTTATTATTAACCCATTAAATACCAAGTTTCTGGTTAACTTCAGTTAAGTTAATACTAAATCTTCAAAAAGTTGTAGTATTCCTTATCTTTAACTAGACATCCCAATTTTAATTACTTTAACTTAATAGTTTTGCCAGGGAAAACCTGGGAACAATTACATAAAAAGGTCTATTTCATCTTTAAAAGTGTAATAAAGCATGGGTTATCATGTCACTCTTCTTACTGAACAGATGATGAATCCAATCAGCCTGTGGACTCAAAAACTGAAAACATATTGAATGATCTAAAGCTGAAACCTCAAATAAGAAGGGGAAGTAAAGAGCTTCCTGACAATTTAGCTGGAACTGGGAAAACAAGTAAGTCAGGTTTTGTTTTCTAGTTTTAAGTAAGTTTTGTAATTGAGTACAAAATAATCAAGAAAATAACTGATGTTGCAAAGCACTTATTTTACTGTTTCTTTATCAGTTTTTTGTGTGTTTCTATAATAATTTTATCGGTATATGTTTCCAAATATAGATGAGAATTTAAATCAACAGATAGCTGAAACACTTTCTGAAGAAGTTGAGAGAGAAACTGAAAATGTGAAAGGTAAACTTGATTAATTAGAAAACCAAGACTTAAATTTAAATAGGTCAAAGTAAGAGATAATAAAACTCAAACGTAATATTTCATCTAAAATATAATTTAGTTCGTTATAGGAAGAAGGCCTAAACAAATGCATTAAAGTGGGTTGTATACTTGCCTATTGTTGTTCAATGACAATTTAATTTATGTGTTTTCATTACTCTAACCAAGTAAAGTTGTCATCTTTTCCGTTTAACTTCTCTTTAGATGTGGTTTTAACATTCATTATGTTTGGAGAGTTTACCAAAAGGGTAGGAATATATTAAATAACTTGAACTAGAAGTTATACTTAATAATAGGTCCAAATCAAGGGTTAAACTAATTAACTATATAAGTTGAATGATTGTAACTGTCATTTGCTTATTGACCAGGATTTTAACCATTTAACTGAAAGAGACCATGGGTTAAAATACAGTGGTACCTTTATTAGCTACAATCACACAGTATTATATCTAATAACTAAACAAAACACTAAACAATATTGAAAACAAGCCAAAATTCTAGGTCTAAAGAATGTTTAAATTTTAAGACTTAATGCATTGAAAGTATCCTTTAAAAATAGCAGCAGATAAAATGTGAAACCCTGACGCAAAGATGTTAACTAAAGTCCAAACTGTGAAGTTTTATTCAGTTTTATGGTGAAGAATGAATAATGAATCAAGAATGTATAAACAGCAATGAGGCTGGAAGAGAAATGTGTTAACTTAGCTGGACCCAGGGGGTCTGGTCTGTCCAGCTGAAATTACCGTGTCCCTTTTTTTACTTAGCAGATAATGAATCCAATCAGCCTGTGGACCAACAAAAGGTATTGATTGAGCAGGAGTTCAAACATAAAATAAAAAGGGAATATAAACAACTTGTTGAAAGTGAAAGTTTTGCTGGAAGTGCGAAAACAAGTAAGTACATTTTTTTAATAGGTTTAAAGTAAGTTTTGTAGTCGAGAAAGATTTAATCAAGAAAATAACTTATGTTGCAAAACACTCTTTTTTTTTTTTTTTTTTTTTTTAGTTTTGGTGTCTGTCTTTTACGTTACATACACACCGAACATGAGTAACATGAGCAAAGGCTTTTCATGTTATCTCTATGCAGAGGGGAGATTTGGAGACAAGCAAAGTGGAGCGTGGCAGTGGTGGCGAATTTAGGGAGGTTTGGCGAGTGTTTCCCTAGTGTTTGGAGCAGTGTGCTTATGCTCTAAAAAGGTTAATACTTAGACTTAGACAGTACTTTATTGATCCCTTGGGAAGACTCCCTCCGGAAGTTAAGGTTAACAGCAGTTTACAGGGATAAAAAAATGTAAGTTAAATCAAGTTAAAATTAAGCAAAAATACATTTTACAGAAAAGTGTTGCCACTCATTCCCTCTGTGTCCTCTGTCGCCTCCTCGCTCCCAGTGAGGCGTTGCACAGTCTGATGGCGTGGGGGACAAAAGAGTTCTTAAGTCTATTGGTCCGGCACTTGGGAAGCAGCAGTCTGTCACTGAACAGGCTCCTCTAGCTGCTGATGACGGTGTGCAGAGGGTGGCTGCTGTCTTCCCTGGTGTCGATCAATTTATTCAGTGTCCTCGCCTCTGCCACCGTCACCAGAGAGTCCAGCTTCATGCCGACCATAGAGCCGGCCCGCCTGATTAGTTTGTCCAGTCTGGACGTGTCCTTCTTTGATGTGCTACCTCCCCAGCACACCACGGTGTAAAAGAGGACACTGGTAATAACAGACTGGTAGAACATACATAGTAGTTTGCTGCAGATGTTAAAGGAACGCAGTCTTCTGAGGAAGGACATCCTACTTTGTATCTTCCCGTACAGGTTGCTGGTGTGTTTTGACTAGTCCAGTTTGCCGTCCAACCACACCCCAAGGTACTTGTAGGAGTCCACGGCCTCCACCTCAACTCCCTCTAGTATGACTGGTCTCTGCTTTTGTCTGGACCTCCTAAAGTCTATAACCAGCTCCTTTGTCTTGGAGGTGTTGAGCTCCAGGTGGTTTGTGTGGCACCAAAGGGCAAAGTCCCCCACCAGATGTCAATGCTCCTCCTCTTTGTCATCCCTGATGCATCCGACTATGGCTGTTTCATCAGCATACTTTTGTATGTGACACAGCTCTGAGTTGTAGTGGAAGTCAGAGGAGTACAGGGTGAAGATAAGAGGGACATGCACTGTACCCTGAGGGGCTCCTGTGCTGCAGATCACACACTGCTCCCCAGGCGCTGCAGAGTGGCAGCCCATTGTTTCCCAAGGAGATCGGTTAAATGCAGAGCGTTAATTTTTTTTATTGTGAGATCAGTAATGTTCAATTTCTATGCTTTCTATCTGATCACTTCATCTGTGAATGAAGTTGTAAAATCTAAACTTATCTTTACATTTGCGTCACAAAATCTAGTCAGGTACTAGATGAGGCTGTGAGCTCCACTGAAGCAACACAGCGAAGACCACCATTTTTATTAATTGGAAGACAAAAAAAAAAGGGAAATTGCGGGCTAACAAAAAAAGCTTCAAGACCCCCATTCCAAAGGGGTGGACCGATTCGTCTGTTTCAATTTGCATGTTTTCTAAAGGCTTTGTTGGGCTACTGTATAAGAGCCTCGAACTCAATACTATTTCTGATATTTTGAATTTGAAAAATCCTTCCTGGATGGGAAGTGAAATGTCTTCAAACTTGGAAACAAAGTCCAGTGGATTGTTTTTTTAACTTTTTTGGAATCCTAAAAGGACTGTTTCATCGTCTTACCGTCTAGCTCTGCCTGTGTCTGTCTGGGCAAGGTTCGCTGATGTGGTACTGTGTTACTCCTTTCTTCTTAGCCCGGAGGCTAGCTCCTGCCAGCCATAGCCTCTCCTCGCTCTGCCTCCCAAGGTGGCTTATCGGATGCACAACTGTCCTACTCTGGGGCAGCAGTAGTCCCTAACCGACCCTCAGTTTTCTGTCTTCCTGGTGGATGCATCTGATCTGCCTCTATGCTCATTTGTTCCTCCAGTTAGCTACTATATCTAGCGTCAGCCAACTGTAGCCTCACTAAAGACCACCCAAATAGGTACCGGAGTCAGATTGGTCAAACGTTTTCTATCTAAGTAAAAACAGCTGTTTGCATGTATTCATTGACTCTCTGCTATACCTCACAACGAGCATAGATGTAGCGACAGTGGAGAGGAAAACTCCCTTATAACAGGAAGAAACCTACAGCAGAACCAGGCTCAGTGTGAGTTACCATCTGATGATACAGATGTGGAGATAAATTAATTAAGTTCTTTGGCACTCAGGCCCTTGCAGAAGCCTTTGATGCTGAGAATTGAGACTCACTTGGATGAGCAGCCTAAGAAAAGGATTACTCTTCCCTGTGGGGCCAGACACTGGTGGTGAAATAGGCCACAAGGGTTGGAGGAATGAGAATAGTCTTAGAATAAGGGAGACGATGGGGCAAAAGTGGGTAAAAGTTTGAATGCTTGAAGAAGAGAGGTTAGGCCAGGACCAAAATGAAAGGGATCTTTATAGATTATTCTCTTTGGGGCAGGTGCAATCCCAACGTTGATTGGCAGAAGCTGAATGCAGGACATCAGAGGTTGTTCCGATGAAGGTGATGAGTCTTCCAGATTGATTTTTCGCTTTGTAATTTATGCAAAATATAAATTAGTTTGTAAATCCATTAAATGAAAGAGACCTTAAAAAATTGTATTACATTTAGATGACTAAAAAAGATCCATCAGTGCTACATATTTTTAATTTAATATTGGTTGTATACCCTCTTATTGTTGCTCTATTGAAGAAAAGCTGAACCAGGAGTTTTTGGCAGTGATAGTCACTACATGCTGCAATCGTTTCTGCAAAACTTCAAATTGTCAAAGCAACCTGACACCAGTTTGATCCAGAGTCTGAGCCAGCATCCAAGTTTTGCAGTTTAAGCATTTCTTACGCCTAAAATGCTTATAGTCTGAGCACAGTCTTAAGGCTGACTTGCCCATTTGATTTATTTATAGATATGGCTAAAACACGGTGACACATCAACATTTCAAGAAGGGTTGATAAAGTAAAAAAAAAAAATAAATAAATATAACATTTGAACCTAAATCTTTGTATAACATCCGTGTAAACGAAATGAAATTTAAAATTTCGCCTCACATGTCGGACTTTGCCAAAATTATGCAATAATACTAAATTGTTTTTCATCTCACCCCTTATTGGCTGATATCCATGAAAACTAGAGGCTCTTACCATTCTAATAAGGGGTTGGAGGTCATTGTCTGGCAATTTTCGGAGCAGTAATCTGCTTGTGTATCACATGTGTCCTCTGCATTCTAAGTTGCAGAAGAGATCAATTTCGTCATTGTTTACCGTGGTATTTCTTTTCTCTCATGATAATAAAATATTACAATGATTCAGAAGAATACAATGACAGACTAGAAGTCTTTGGAGAAAATTTATCACCCAAATTCTTGAGAAAACGGGTGGCTTTATCACACGGAAGATGAGGAAATGATCCATAGGGATCAGCTGTGTTGGTCCAGGTGCGCTTTATCTTTTGATTTACATCATTTTATATTATGTTTCTTCTATTTCTAAAACAGGGCAAATAAAAAGAGTAGGACATAAGGTTAATCTGGTAATAAAAAACAAAAAAACAAAAAAAAACAAATACAGGGCTGCCAAATTTTCACCAAACCATGGGGTGAGATTTTGAAATAGTTTGTACAGGAAACCCTGTCAGGGTGAGATGAGGATAGGTGCAGCTAAAGGTTATAGGTTTTCAGAGGGTTTAACTGAAACAAAGGGGCAAAATGTGGAATTTTTATAGCACAATAAATGTTACTTACTAACAACAAGTGGTCTGTAGTTATGTAGAACATTTTTCTCACAATATACATTATTGTCTACATTCTGGTGATTTTTAGAGAATTGAGGTAAAGCAGAATGGGCCCTACTAAGGAAAGTGGAAAGCGTGGAAAGTTTTTAAATTTATTCAATGGACCAAAATAAAGCTAAACGACTAAGATAAGTAAAAATAAAAGAAGAACATCCCTGTTGTTTCTCCTCTATGAATCCAGGATAACTGAGCTGTTCTGCACATCCTCTCTGAATGTGGTTGGTCTTTTATTGGATGGCTGGTATTTTGAAAAATAAAATGCAATTGTTCCTTTTCTTTTAGTGGAGCTCCTATGGGTTTGAGAGGCAAACCTGAAAGCTCTTAAGAATTAAAATGTGTGTGTTGGTTTTATTACTCCTAAATTCCAATGGGAGATCATTAAACTACCCTGATCAATAATTATTTAACTTATGAGCAAAACATGGACCAAAACTGGGATTAAAAAAGCAAAAGGTAAAGAGAAAACAAACCATTGGATGTGATCCTACACTCAGTCTCTGCATCAATACTTTAAGTAAGCTAATGTATTTTTTATTCATATTTACTCAAGTACTAGATTGCTTAAAATCTTCAATCATTTACAAAGAGAATTATCCTAGTCCAGATGAGATAAGATAAAAACTAAAATGATATACCTCGTAACAACTGTCTTTTTTTAATACCTGACACAGTGAATAGGTGGGAATACAAATTGAATATGAACCTGGCTGGTCCTTGTGTGTTAGCACCAAGTTTGTATTAAAAATGCGGACTGGATTTTGATCACCATGGTATTTTTATACATAAATAAGTGGAACAGAGTTGAGTTTTAATGTCTGTCCTTTTTAGTGTGAGAAATTGGGAATATGGAGTGAGAGCGTGGGAAGACATTGAGATGGGTGAGTCTCACTCCCAATGGGTGAGAGTTGACAGCCCTGCAAAATAAAGCCCTCTTACCACGCAACATTTTTGTTTCTGACTTGTAAGATAAGAAAAATATCTGTAAAAAATGTCTGCATTGTTCTGCTGTAACTTACCTTTAGACCAGATGAACATATATTTTTTACTTGTTTTCTATTTGCTATTTGGAGGAAAATTATTAGAGAAAAATCTTCAGAAAACAGTTTGCATTCTAACGAGGAAGATGAAAAAATGCCTCTTAGAGACACACTGCATGAATAAATTCTGCTGTAAGGTTTTTTCCAGCCTATTTACATGTCTGCTATTTTAAAAAGGGGACCCAGAAATAGAGAAAGAAATAATGCTGATCTGGTAATAAAAATATTGACAATGAATCCTGTTTCCTACTCATCCACTTCACAATTGAACTACTGTATGAGGAATTGATTTAGGCAATGTTATAAAGCTTTTACATTATCCACACCTTACTGTTACGGGAGTAAATATATCTTTTTTCTTTTTTTTGGTCTGGAAAATTAAACGTGAATAAAGAAACACTTCATAGTGACCCACTGTATGTGTTTTCCCCCCAATCTCTTTACAGTTGTTTCTAATGCAGAGATCATTAAATAATCCACTTTATCAATATGTTCCCTGTAATCATATAGTGTCAGCTCATTTGTATTATTTGATTCAAATAGAGTTGGAAATAATCTTGATAATCCTATAGTTGGATACAAGTATCTTGTGATCCAAAAACAAAATATACAATATGTCTAATTTTCTATTCAGTTTGTTGATATTACACTGTGTACAATTGTATATTTTAATAATGCATTAAAATCGTATTTAAAAACACAAGATGTATATGTATATGGTAATCAGCCTTTTTTGTTTCAACAGATTCCTTTTTATCAGGAAAAACATACATTTGGAAATTTTTGATATTTTTAGCACAACCATTAGTTATGCATTAGTTATATAGCTATAGATTCTGTATTCTGTATATATATATATATATATATATATATATATATATATATATATATATATATATATATATATATATATATGTATCAAATTTGAAAGCTCCATAAAAAGTCTACCTGCCACTGTCCACCTTTGTGGAACAAATATGATTCAACTGGTTCAGTTCAAATTGCTGCAATTTTTTACCATGAAGCGGTTTTGTGGCTTAATCAAGTGTTTAAAATGGGTTTTCACTGTATTTTGCAGTGTTTATTTTTGAACATAATTTGGTAACGCACAAGAATTACGATTTTTGCTCTGTTTCTTCACATATAAATCTGAAATGATGAAGCTAACTCATAATAGTAGTTCTACCTGAAAAATATTCTTTAATGACTTTGTATCATAGAACATTTTTTTAAATTTACATTTCCAACTTATACCTTAGGAGCTACACTTGATTTACTCAGATATCCAATCAGGCAGAAATTGCTCCTTAAACCCTCTGGGCTTGAGGGGTGAAAACCCAGATGGTGTCACTTTAGATGTGAATTTCAAAAAAAGTTAAAGAAACAATCCACTGGACTTTGTTTCCAAGTTTGAAGATGTTCCGCTTCCCATTCAGGAACCTTTTTCAATTCAACAACATTCCTTTTAAATGTTTTCTTTATGTGTTATTTTTTTATATGCAAAGAAAACAGAACAAATGGCTGTGATGTTACATTTTACTGAACTGGTTAATAAATTACAAGATAGTTAATGTTTGTAATTTGTTTTCCATTAAGTAATGTAGCGAAGAATACCCAAACCGTTACTTGTGTGCCACGGTACAAATCAAACTGTGAAATTTGTGTACTGTTACAGCCCAAGTTTTTATAATAATTTGTTCCAGGTGTCATTTAATGTTTTTCTTCATTTTCAAGGCTCATATTTCATGGCTCATATTCATGTTAAAATTCTGCAGGGTTTTGTAAAATTTTCAAATGTTTATTAACTTTTCTCCAGATGTTACTACAGCTGTAACAGACAATGACTGCCCTGTGATATGGATTTTCATAAGCGGTGCAGCTGGATTGGTTATTGGTGGTTTGTTTGCCTTTTTTCTCACAAAATGTAAGTAAAAAATATTATATTATTATTATATATCTTAAAATAAGGTGTGTTATGATTTGTTTATATTCAACAATAGAGTTACACAGTACAATAAAATATGTGTTATCATGTCAATCTTATTCCATAACAGATTTGCTAAAGCAGCAGGGAAGCCCAAGCATTGATGAAGAAGCACCTAAAATGGAGCCACTTCTACCTGTCGAAATAAAAGGTAAAACATTTGTTTTACCACACCTTGTTTTAATTAACCCTCGCCCTTTTGCATACCCAAAGAAAAGCAAATAAATTACATAACTGTAAGCCTATATTACATGATACATAATTTGAAAGCTACTACCTTCTACTTTCTCAAAATAAAACAAGGAAATAGTGTGACTAAAACACTAAACTTCCTCAGTTGAAACAGGACTCATAGTTGTTCTTAAGGTCATTAATAGGTGTTTTTTTTCATTAACACTAACAAAAACATGCTTGAAAGCAGGTATTTGTTATTATATTACATTCATCATCATCATAATATGGTTGACATGCATCATGTCAACCACAATTTCTTAAAATAAGGTGTGCAATGACTTGTTTATATTCAACAATAGAGTTATACGGTACAATAAAATATGTTTTATCATGTCACTCTTATTCCTTAACAGATTCGTTGAAGCAGCAGGGAAGAACAAACATTGCTGAAGAAACACATAAAATGGAGCCACTTCTACCTGTCGAAATAAAAGGTAAAACATTTACCCTTTTAAAACCTCGCCTTTTTTTTGCATACACAAATGGAAAAGCAAAAAACTACATAACTGTAAGGCCAAATTACATGATACATAATTTGAAAGCCATCACCTTCTATTTTCAGAAAATAAAACAAGAAAGTAGTATGACTGAAACACTGCCAAAACTGCATGACTCATAGCTGTTATTAAGGTCATTACTAGGTATTTTTCATTAGCGGTAACAAAGATAGGCTTGAAAGCACACATGTGTTGTTTTGATACATTCATCATCATTATAATGTGGCTGACATGCTGACATCATTTCAACATTGCATGTGGTCTTAGACAATAGCGTAAGCCATAATATGACAGGACTTGTGCATAAGGCCACTGTTATATTTCCAAAGCTGTCCCAGTTAAATCTAAACAGAAATTGATAGGGACACACTTGTTTTGTAGACTGCAAAGTGATAAAAAAAAAAAAAAAAAAAAAAAGCAAATAGCGACCGGAAATGTTTGGGCAAGCAAGGGTCCTTAGCAGGACAGCACTATCAGGGTCGAACTTTTCATATTGCAAAGTATAGGCTTTATGTGGCGATTTTCTCATCATGCACTGTTTTTATTACAAATATGGTTGATTACTTTTGATCTTTTGACCCTCATGGACAAATGGAACATGTACAATCTAGGGTTGTCACGATACTAAACTTTTCAACTCAATACCGATACTAAGGAAAATATTCGATACTCGATACCATTTTCGATACCACAAGGATAAAAACAAAGACTCCAAAATTCTACAGAAATATTTTCATCAATAAATAAAATACAATAAATAAATACAATAAAGGTTGTATGCTGTGCACAAAATTAAGTAAGCTTGATAAAAAACTTATAAAATTAAAATTAAGTGTTCCTTCCTTGGCTATGCTTTGCACACATAACAATGACACTAGCCAAACCGGTTAAGAAACAAAAATTATTCTCAGCAGCTGCACCTGTTACAAAAAAAAGTGTGAAACTGAAAAGTGCACAGAATTATTCAATCATACTGTGTTCTGAAAGTGCATTGTCCTCTATTCTGCACTTTAGATGAATGACTGCTTAGGTGCCACTGGTGGTACATCTGTATCGATACTTTTAAAAACGAGTATTGTATCTGGATACAACATTTCAGTATCGATACTTTTTGGAGTATCGATACTTTTGACAACCCTAGTACAATCTATCATTTAACATTATACTGTCTCAAAACAGAAACTTAATTTAAGAATTATGATTAACATGCTGCTATATCTTTATCAATTGTGCTTTGTTGCACATGGTGTCCATAAAATGAAATTGGTGGTTGAATTTTTGGAAAATCTAAGCTTTCTTAGGATGTATAGCTTGTCTATATAGGTAAAAGTCTAACCATTGTTATTTTTATGCATAATGTTGTGTTTATGTTGTGGAAATACACACAACAGGGTGTCGGTGACCAGGTGGATGTTAACAGGGACAGTAACCTTCTTAAATTGATACTGTAAATAGGTAAGTCAGTGAGAAAATGAATTAAAGAGAAACATTTAGGGCTTACAAATCAGTGGCGGCTGGTGAAAAATATTTTTGGTGGGGCTGATATAGCCTAGTGTATGTCTCCAACTAATCCGGAATAAGAATTCAAATAAACAATTGGACAATACATACAATTTAACAGTAATGATTTAATTTACTATATAATAACAGTAACAGTGATGATTTGGGTCACTGTGACGGGGTTCTTTGGCCTCCAAGAATCCAGGCTCAGTCGGGTTACCGGTGTTGGTGATTTATTGAGCTCAAAAACTCAAAACAGGGTGCAAAAGAAACTAAACATGTACAAGATACTCTGGGCCTCAGCCTCCCTCCAGTTACCAGCAATGTAACAAAGAAATAGAAAACAGAAATTGCCGCTTTTCTTCCCACAGCCCTCATTAAATAGTTTAAGCCCCTACAGGCTCTCTTATTTCTGATTTCTTCTCATTAATCAGTTTTGTCCATATATTACCTCCACAAACAATTGATGTACAAAAACAAACAAATAATTTTTACAACTTAATTATTTTACAGATTCATTGACTTATTCAATTACACCAAACTGGGTTTGAACCGAGCAAAGACGCAGCCAGACTGAAGATGACAAGTCCCCGTAGCATAAACACGTACACACCGACACCCCCCACACACCCCCACACACACACACACACACACACACACACACACACACACACACACACACACACACACACACGGCTAACCCCACTGAAATATTAAGTGTGCACCCTCAATACGCCAGCAGGTAACCAGGACAGCTTGTGTGTTTTAAGTTAATGGAGCTACTGGGCTCAGCGCGAGCGTATTGGTCCTCACAAACACAGTATAACAGGAATGTGTGTGTGGCGCGCAAAGTTAGAGGATGTGGATTCGTCACAGTCACAATAACCATGACATGAAATTTTCCTACCCTACAACAGGGATGTTCTTCTGGCAAACGGGTAGATAAATAAGGATCTCACCGAATTTGGTGGAAGCTGCATCTCGTTCGTTACGTTCGCCATTGTCCCTCTAATTGTCTGCACCTGCGCTTGGGTTCAGAAGCCTGTTAAAGCGCAGTATTTTCAGCGCCCCAAGACCATAAAGTTCCGAGACGCTGATTGGCCATTAAATTCACCTAGCAATAGTACATGATTGACAGATTCTCTGCAAATGTGGGGCTGTCTGATCACAGCCCCCAGAACAGAGACGGTAGGAGTCTGTCTGTGGAAATCCACAAATGAACGACAGTAGATAGGGAAATGTAGTTTACATAATTTGTTTTGCTTATAGGTACACACTCTAGAGAATAAAACTGACATTTATGAGTTAATTTCTAAAAATATATTTTACGTTTCTCTCTTCTTATCAGGGAGGGCGGTGCCCCAGCGCCCCCTATGGGCCGGCCGCCACTGTTACAAATATTGCTGCATAAATGTATTCCAAACCATTCTGTTTGTGTCCCATTTAACATAAGCCGATTAGGTGTTCTTCAGGAAGTATGAGAGTGGTCAGCTAATAAGAAGGTTGAGGTTCTAAGCCAGGCCTGCCCAAATTTAGCCCTTTAGGGCCATTATCCTGCAGGTTAATGCACTTTCACTGCACAGTGCTGGTGAAGATTCTCAGTCATCCAGGTCATAGTCATTCCAAAAAAGGAAAATGAAATACTATCCACTACACTTTTGTTGCAAGTTTGAAGACGTTTCACTTCCCATCCAAGAATCTTTTTTTCCATTCAAAATGTCAAGCACAGGATTGAGTTTGGTTGATTTGGTTTTATACAGTAGCCCAACAAAGCCTTGTTTTTGTTTTGAAAACATGCAAATTGAAACGGACAAAGGGCTCCGCCCTTTTAGGATGGGGGTCGTTTGGCTTCCTTTTTTAGCCTACAATAACCCATGCCTGTCTAAGTGTTTGAAGGTCAGTTGTTAGAGGGACTTGTTGGCCTGGCTGAATAGGCAAGGTCCTCTGCTCTGCTGTGCAGAGGATGGGGCTGCGATGATAGCGGAGATTAATGTAGCAATTTAATTAACCCCTATAGCACAGGAAAAGCACTATACAGACCTATTGTAATTCCAGCTATTATTCACCTGAAAAATTAACTGGCTTTTTGAAGCTACCAAACTTTACAGAAAGTTGTCCCCCATCGAAAATATATTTTAAAGCAATGAAGACTGAAATGAAATGGTCAACTAAAATAAATTCATGAGATATATGAAATCTAAATTTAGAAGAAAAAACAAAGCTTGTTTTTTTTTTTTTTGCTTTTTTTTTGGTAAGCAAACCACCATGTTGCAGTTGCTGTAACGGTGATGTCATGGGGTTAGTCTTTGATTTAATTAGTAATTGTACATGTAACCTATGTTACATTTTAGAAGTATTAGGATTATTAAAATAAATAATCCAAGTTAGAGTAAATTCAAATAATTTGTAAATAAGGTTCGTCTGCTAGAGGAAGTGGCAAATTGTAAAACACAAGAGACAATCAGATGGTGCAAAATTGGTGAATTGTATTAATATTTACAATATATACAGGTTATCAACAGTTGAAGTCCAGAATGGTTCCCTAATCCAAGGAACTTAGGAGTTCATGCTGGTGAAGAAAGGGAAAAAAAATTAAATAATCCAATTCTTTCTGGAGCTGGTCAGTCCAGAGTGAAGATTTTATGGCTGGATGTCTCCAACCAATTAGAAGAGGTATCTTTGATAGGTGTAGTATTTCAGGATCTGCTTATTGGTTAGCTCGCCAGTCTGGTCAGCACGATACCAGACAATCCATGATTTATCCCCAGCAGCAAATTCCTTTGATTGGGAATCTGTAACACACCTGGCCTGTGTAACAGGCATAAATAATCAGTTAACATGTACATGTAGTTTCTCATGATTAAGTAAGTTTACATAATTATGCAACTTATGTAAATTCAATTCTTTTACACAACAGTAGTGTTTCATACCGATAAACAATTCAGTCTGAATGTTAGAAAAAATTAGACCGGAGTGTAATCAACTTAACAGGCCGGGAAGGCTAGCGCTAGCATGCTAGCTCCCGAATATAACACTCACCAGTTCCCTCTGACAAACCGTGATCGCTACAACGTTCGGTCAAATGCTCAGTTATTTACAAGTTAACAGATTCATGCAATTGAAGGATGCACAATAGACATTTCATAACCACTTTGGAAACAGACCAGAAGCCTACCTGTATATCAGAGTCCGATGGCGTCTCCTACCTAAAGTGCCGATAAGCAGCCATATAAGCGGTAGCTGTCAATTTAGGACGCTGACGTGCAGCGGTCACATGACTTCTAAACAGTGCCAGAACAATGTTTTTCTCGCTTGGTTTGTATAGAATACATTAAGAAAAGGAGGATTTTTTATTAAATCTTTAAATAAAATAAATAAAACTAAGTTTAACAAAATGGAAAATAAAAATAAATTGAATCTAATATGGAAAATATATCCTGGTTACATCCACACTGGATATACCAGAAATACATCACAAAAATAAAACCCTAAAACCAGATGCCATTTTTCCTTTCTTCAGCTTGTATGTGAGCAAAGTCATTCTACATAATTGCAGTTAGAGATTTTAAATTGACTCAGCATAGAGTCAAGGCATTGGCGTAGTGACAGCTGGCAAATAGAGGGCGCTAGGGTGCTGCCCCATCCATCCAATAACCTTGATTAAGGCATAAAAAAAAAAAAAAAAAAAAGAATTAATTTTGCATTAAAATGTAAGATTTTTATATATTATATATATTCAAAATATATTAATATACATTTTTAGATGTGCAAGATAAATATTTAATCTTTAATGACGAGTAAAGCGTCATGGAATGTTTCGTTGGATTGGTGACGTATTTCCTCCCTAGGGTGCAAGAATGTTTGCCCATCGACTCTTGTTAAAAGTTGTACATGCGCAGTAGCTCTACTGCAATACAAACAGGACGGCCAGGGTGCAGCTTTGTAGCGCCTTGAAGGGACATAAAGTGTATTTTCTCACCACCTCCCGCCACAGTGCACAGGGTGATTGACAGGTAGAGTGGCGTGAGTGGAGACACATTGTGGAGAGAAAAAGAGACAAATGGTGCAAGAAACAACCTTTTCCAAGACCTGGTTTAGCAAGAAAGCCTGGATAACTGCATGGAGAGACGCTAAAGCTATATTGTGCAAAGACTGTTAGGAGTGATTTGAAGCATTTTTTTTGAGAGGCAGAGAAGCATGACTAATCTGGGATTCACGTGGAAAATAATATAATATGATGTGCTTTTTTGTTAAAGTCACTAATGATATTTGTTTTTGTTAAATACCTGGAAATACCGGAAATACCTGAGTTGCTGCTGCTGTTAAAATAAACACATTCCCAGAAAATAAATGGTTTTTATATATAAAAAAAATATAAATCTGAATGTTAGCTTCTCATAAACCTTTACATGAAAATCTTCTTCTTTTTTTTTTTTTTTTTTATAAAGTGCTTTTATAATGTTTTTAGTTGTTGGCATTCATATAAATATACTGGTGTGATAACCTAGTATACGTTTGATTGGTTTTTGGTAGACGTCTATTTTGAAATTATAACCCCCTAGGAAAAAACTCGACCAGCTGCCACTGTATTGGGGATCAAAGTTATGAGCTCCATAAAGGAGTTTATGTTTTTTGGAGAGTTTGTGTGTGTTTGTCTGTCTGTCTGTGTAAATGATAACTTGAAATGTTATGAACAGGATTTTTCTTCCAATTAAATTTGATTGTTTTTACATAACAGAAAAAAACAACAAAACAAAAACAGTGTCAGTGAGATACAACTAATAACTAAGAGTAAGACGGTGAGGTTGAATATGCTTCATTTCTGGTGGTGTCTCTGTTTTGGGCTTGGTATGTTATGTATCCATTTGCCCCCTTTTTTGTGAAACTCATCTTATTTCACTCGCACCTTACTGTATATGTAAATTTTTCCATGTTAAAGAACTCCACCGTGTCCATCCAGTTGCTCAGAGTAGGAGGCCACCTATGTACTATTTCCAAGTGATTCCTTTCTTGGCCGGAACTAACAGTATTTCAATCCTCACATTGAAGATTTTCATTTTACAGGTTACAAAAATACTGTATCTTACATCAAAATTGTCATTTATAACCCTGCATCTTTTTAAATGTAGTCCATATGTCATTCCAGTATTTCTGGACTTTTATAGATTCCCAAAAAATGCAGGCATGATCCTTGTGCTGCTCACTACACTTTCTCCAGCATGTTAAATGTGTTTGTGTAAATTGATTTTTCATCTTAGGGGTTATAAAAAAAACTGCCAATGTTTTTCCAGCAGAATGTCCTCTATATGCTGGAGCTGGTAGTTGTTCTCTGAACATTATATATATTCATCCTTTGCACATCACACAGTGAAATCTCTTTTTACCCATATTTCTTGCATATACAATAATGAAGTTCCTTGGTTCTTCAGTAGACCCTGATATACATTTTGAAAGCACCCTCCCAGTCTTGTTTTATATACATTACAAATTGTTAAGGTCCCCTCATTCAGTTCTTGCAGAAGATTTGGTCTAATTTTTTTTTTCAAAGTAGTTTTTAACTTGAAAATATCTAATCCAGGCTTAGTCATCACAGCCATGATCCTCTTTCAGACTTTGGAAATTCTTAATTTTTGCCCTTGTTCATTATTGTGCATAATATTTGCTGTTATATCTTGGTTTACGCATCGTTCAAAACTGTTATGAATTTGCCCTGATTTAAATTTTGTGTCATAAGCCAAGGAAGTCAGAATTTAGATTTTTATTTTTCTAATTTGTATTTACCAATAACTTCAAACCAATTATCCAGGGTAAATCTAGTGATTGTATCAAGCTTACTGTCATATATTTTTTAGATTTCCCTTTTTAATATCCTATTTTGGATAGGGTTTCCTTCATTTTTAAATTCTATTTCTTTCCCCTTAGACTCGTACCAAGGCACCAAAGGTCAAATCTGCACAATGTAGTAAGATTCTAAGAGATGTGGTAGGGCTAGTCCCCCTCTGTCTTTGGTAGTCTGTAAAGTGCTGAACTTTATCCGGGGTCTCTAAACCCCCACCTTCCAAATGAAGCGCAAAATCTTTCCACTCTTTAAAAAGAGAATTAGGAATTTTAATTGATAGTGACTGGAAAAGGTACAAAATACAAGACAAAACTTTTATCTATTATTTCTATTCGAGGGCTGAAGTCTAGTGCCAAACTTACCATCTTTCTAAATCTTTTGAGATTTCCTGGTTCAAAGTCTTGTAATCAGACTCATACAATCTAGATACATCCTTGACTAGTAGCACACATAAATATTTTATTGCTTTTGAGTTCCACTAGACTTTGTATGATTGCTGAGTTGCATAAGAAGGGATTTAATTTAGGACCAATGTATGTGTAAAAGAAAAGTCTATTTGCCTCATTTAGTTTATAGCCAGATAACTGCTTAAAATAGTAAATTTTTTTCATGAGGTTCGGTGTTAGGATTAATGATAATATCCCCGAATTGTCCTAGAAATGAGAACACCACAAAGCAGGTTACTTTTCTGCAGAAAAGGAGAGTGACCAGACAAAGGATGAGACCCCTTGAAAATTCTGTAGCCATTTCTGCCGGGACTTCTCTTTCTGCTAGTTTTATTATCAGACTTAAATTGAGTAATAGGAAGGGCCAGAAGTTATCAGGAGGGGTCAGAAGTTATCAATCACTTGCGGCAGCATAGCTGGATAATACCAGCCCCTAAGAGAAATATTTGCTCTCCCCGTTTGAGGTTAAAACAACACATGGAATCCGTCAGTTCTCTATATTTGCCTTGAGTTGCAAATTTTTTTTGTCATGTTAAATATTTTAACCCAAAAACATGTCGAAAAAATAACATACATATTAAGACCCCAAAACAGTTACAAATGAAATGAGGCCAACTAAATCATCAGAACTCTACGTTATTATTAACCAATAACTAAAATTTGGCTTGTAAAACATCAAGAGCTTTGCCCCTGGCTGTATATATATAAAAAACTCTTCCTCACCCACAGAGGGCGGTCTTTTTTCCTCTACCAGATGGCTGGGAACTTGAGGATTCTGTGCAGTATCTTTGCTTTTTCTAGAACTGGAATTTTCTTGACCAAGCTTTTAGATGTATTTCCAGGGATCTGCTCTAACCACTCCTCAAATTTGTGGGTAACTGCCCCGAATTCCCCAACAACCACGAGCACTACTGATGCCTTGACTTTACTAGTTTTCTGCAGCTCTTCTCTGAGCCCCTGGTATTTCTCTAGTTTCTTATGTTCCTTTATCCTGAGTCAGTTGGTACTGCTTTGTCAAACACAACAGCTTTTCCCTGCTTTCTGTCCACCACCACAATGTCGATTGGATTTGCCATTACCATTCAGTCTGTCTGTACCTCGAAGTCCCACAGGATCTTGGCTCACTCTTACTCTACCATCTTTGGAGGTGTTTTCCAATTTGACTAGACAAAGCCAGACTGAAGGACAGCACAGAGGCACTTATCATGGCTGCACAGGAGCAGGCCGTGAGCACCAGAACAATAGAGGCCCAGATCTACCACAACCGACAAGACCCCAGGTGCTGACTGTGCAAAGAGACCCCTGAGACAATCAAGCAAAAAGATGTAAGATGCTGTCAGGGAAAGTTTACATGGAGCGTCATAAGCAAGTGGCTGGAATAGTACAGAGGAACATTTGTGCAGAGTATGAGCTGGAAACCCCAAGGTCAATGTGGGAAACACCTTAAAAGATGGTAGAGAATGATCAAGCCAAAATCCTGTGGGACTTCCAGATACAGACAGACCGAATGTTAATGGCAAATCAACCGGAGATTGTGGTGGTGGACAAAAAGCAGTGGAAAAGCATTGTGGTTGACATAGCAATACCAAAAGACTGCAACATCAGGAAAAAAGAACATGAAAAACTAGAGAAATACCAGGGTCTTAGAGAAGAGCTGGAGAAAACTCAGAAGTTCAAGGCATAAGTGGTGCCCGTGGTCATTGGGGCACTTGAGGCAGTGACCCCCAAACTTAAAGAGTGGCTATAGCAGATCCCTGGAAATACATCAGAGATCTCAGTGCAGAAGAGTGCAGTTCTAGGAAAAGCAAAGATACTGCGCAGAACCCCTTAAGCGCCCAGGACTCTGGTAGAGGACCAAGCTTGGAGGAAAAGAAAAATATCCTTGATTTATAAATCTTTTAATTAGGTCACATTACATATTATAAAAAGTACCTATTTATTTACCATAAAAAATATTTATTCAATGCATGGAACATAAAAATACACAACATTGACATTTTAACATTTAAAAAAAAAGCTTGCCACTCTTCAATTTATTGAATATGCAGCACATTTGGCTTTTTACAGACGTCTTAAGAACAGTGTTGGGCACGTTACTTTGAAAAAGTAATTAGTTATAGTTACTAGTTACTTCTCCCAAAAAGTAACTGAGTTAGTAACTGAGTTACTCCAAAATAAAAGTAACTAGTTAGTAATAAAAGTAACTATTGCGTTACTTTTGCGAGTGTATGAAATTAATAACTGGGGATGTCTAATTCTGAAATCCTGTGTGTGTGGGTTGTTATAGATACCGCAACATGTATCTATATCCATCCATCCATCCAAATTTCTCCCTTTCTCCATATAGGCTATCATTTGATCGTTCACGTTCTCCGTAGTTCTCCTGTGGCGCGAGCACAGGGCGGCTGTTACGCGCCTTTAGCGAGCATGCGCGTTTCCTGTCGCTTGCGCAGGGAATCGTGCCGCCGCGCTCTGCGGAGATGCAGGGGAAACCGTATCTGATGGGGAAACGCAGCTCTACGTAACACCGGTATTTCCATCTGGAAAACGCTGTTTTGCCGCTGGAGTCATCCTCACTCTCCATCCTCCCCTCTCTCATGACGCGCGCACGAGTCCTATCATGAAAAAAGGTTAATTGTGCGACCTGAGTAACGTGCAGTAACTGGGTGTCGGCAATTGTAACTGCGTTATAGTTACAGTAAGAGTAATAATTTTGATTACTCGTTGCTAAAAAAGGTAGCGGCGTTAGTAACACCGTTACTTTCAACACCGTTACTCCCATCACTGCTTAAGAATACATGTTGTTCCAATCTAATTACTTCTTCTTGCAAAGATAGGTAACAAATCCTTTTTCATTCTTTGCACCATTGGAGTGCTTATAAGCTGTGATTGCCTGCACACAGAGAGGACTCTCTCAAGCTGAGAGCAATTCAAAGTTAAGCTGTTCGAAGCTTGAGGCATATTCCTGAGATGAGAGCCACTGTACCATTTTTAAAGTCATGGAGCCATGGCCTTACCCAGGGTGGAAAAATTTAGGTTCTGTATTTTCTTGTCCAACTTGTTACAGGTTAACTGCAGAACCCTGTGGTGGCTATAGCAGCTAATCTAAAGATGCATAAATGTTAACAAGGTATTGCTGATGGGGGTACTTTCCCAATACTGCAGAAAATAATCGGAGGTAAAAGGAAAATCAGAGGCGTGCACAGACATTTTGGGGGGCAGGTGCTCAGGAGGGGGGGGTCACTTTTTAGCGCACGTGGAACACTTAATTATAAAAAAAAATACACGCATGTTGAATGAAATTTGACTTTTATTTGTAACATTCTCTAAACGTGAGTTTTCAATTGAAAAAAGTCATACCACCAACAGAATAGACTAAAGCATACTTCTTTCATCTGGCTCATCTCCCTCTTTTCCCTCACCCATCTGCTCTCCCTCATCCATCTGCTCTCCCTCATCCATCTGTTCTCCCTCATCCTGGTCTTTTTCTGTCTCTGTGTCTTCCCTGAACTCTTCCTCATCTCCTGTCCTGGTAGATGTTGATGGTATAGAGCTTCCCTGCTGTGACTGGCTACAATATAATAATAATAACCATCATGACAATAATAATCATAATAATAATAATAATCATAATAATAATAATAATAATAATAATAATAATAATAATAATAATAATAATAATAATAATAATAATAATAATAATAATAATAACAATAATAATAATAATAGCTTTAACAAATATGCCACATTAGTTTAAATAATGGGCTATTAGGGCAACATGACTGGAAGTCTTGTCACGTGGATATGACTTATAGTAGCCTACAAAATAATAGCTATTTTAATACCTGCTGCACAAACCACTTAAAAATAAAATGTGAACAGCTTTTAAGATTTTTCAATATGATTAACCCTCCTTTCTTGGCATTGTGCTGCAATTACTAAATCAATATACAATTAAGACAGTAAAGAGACCAAAATGTGTTAATTTATGTTGCCTAACAAAACCTATACAACAGAAAACGTTTGTCTTAACACATAGATTTGTACGGAAGAGGATTAGGGCCACTGACAAAAAAAAGTTAACTGATTTTTAAATTTTATTTCAGTTTAATATGGGGAAAAAGTCAGAATTCTGACTTTTTTCTCAGAATTCTGACTTTAATCTTTATTTTTATTTTGACAATTTTTATTGTCAGAATTCAGTCAGAATTTGAGATTAAAGTCAGAATTCTCAGTAAAAAGTCAGAATTCTGAGAAAAAAGTCAGAATTATGAGAAAAAAGTCAGAATTCTGAGATTAAAGTCAGAAGTCTGACTTTTTTCCCATACTAAACTGAAATAAAATTTAAAAATCAGTTAACTTATTATTTTTTTTCAGTGGCCCTAATCCTCTTCCGTAGATTTGCAATTGCAAACTCTACCAAAATTATTTGTAGCCTATGTGGTCGTCCTCACGTTATCTGTCATTGACTTGGGCTACAGTGTAAAACTTTCAGAATCAGGTTTATTGCCATTGTTAGTGAAGGAGTTCACAAACTAGGAATTTTTTGTGTTACAGTCGTGCAACATGAAACATATAATATGGAATAGGTAAATAAAATTATAAAAATATCTAAAAACTGTGGGTATACATCATGCAATAAAATAGACTAGTATATACACTTAAGACAAAAATATGGATATAAAAAGTAAAATAGCATCTTACAAGGAGACAACTAGTTTATCAGGTGACCAGTCGGCAAAAATGCTTGTTTGGTGCTGCTCAATGAGACATTTTAATGCACAACAAAATGATTTTGATTGATCTGTATATTAACTGGCTAATGGGGCACGGGAGAAGCAGCCTGTCAGCGACCGTTCCTGCTATCTGAAGATGCTACTGAACTGCTATGATGCTGCGCATCTGGCATGCCCTGCGGGCGACCGCGCGAGGTCACGTGACAAAGGAAGAGAGATAGGCTGGTCGGGTGTGCGCAAGGAGATGGCTCATTTCGGGGCATTGTTTCAGTCGTTTTTAATGGCTCAGGTTTTCAAAAGAGCATTTCAAAACTGACCTCAGTAAAATCTTAATAATATTAATAAAAAAAAAAAAAAAAAAACGAGTTTCAAAAGGGCATTTTCTTTGATAAAGGGCAAACTTCCTAGTGCTTTAGCACCACCTAGTGTCTATGTATGCACACCCCTGAGGAAAATTGTGCAAAATCGTGAGGTGAAATGTGGTCTGCAGTTTGAAAGTAAAAGGTGTTTAGTTCCTCTATCAACATTAACGTTCTGAGGGTTATGTTGTAACAGAAATTATTTCTTTCTGTAAGTGGTTTTCATGAATTTGTTATAGAGGCATTTTGGAGTTTTACCAAATGTTGGTCGGCGACTGTTTTTGGTAATTATGTGCACACTGATTTTTTGCCATGAAAACACTTTTTAAAAATTTTTATGAAGGTAAAAAGTTCTTGCTTTACACCAATAACATTCCTGACTTGAAATGTTTAATATCATTATATTTTACCAGCTGGCTTATGAAGGTTCAAATCTATTTTTTTAAGCATAAAAGGTAGTTTTTTAAAGCACAAATTTCTGATTCTCATTGAAATTGTGTTCATTGTAGTGTTTTAATCTGTTTTTTTATGTTTAAAGATGAAAAAAACAAAGAGAAACAGCCTGAAGATGTGGAGAGAGTAATGGTGATGGAAACAGGTAAAACTAACATACTTATGTAAATTCTCAGTCATTCTGGCCATGGCAACGACTAACAGGCTTACACTGGAAGGCACCCGAACTTTTACTCAGGTTCTGGTGGGAGCCAAGAGAATTGACAAAGACTCCTTGATCAGTGTTTACACTTCTTCAAAAAACTGAGCAAAAGTCCAGTTGTCTTCCAATTAAAGCCTGCTTGTGGTAAAACTAACAACTTAAAAGAAATCAGAATTAAAGTCGAAAAACTAGGTGTCATGGTTTTAGGTAGTCATTTAAACCACACATATGAACAGCATCCTAGATGCGCAGGGGAAATTAAAAATATATTACAACAACTAATTGGTTTTAGCATTTATTAAACTTCTCAAACATAGTTTGTTGTTGTTTTATGCAAAGACCAAATCAAAAAACAAAAAAGAACAGCTGCTAGAAGTTAAGAAAGTAGAAAAGCAACGTGGCAAGTGTAGGCTGAAAATTTGAAATTACAAAATTTTAAAATAATAATTTAACGGGAACTTTGTAATAAAATAGATTAAAGCATTAAAGAGGAATAGCAAATACAGTTTTATGAAATGAAATCTGTCACTGTTCTGTCTGTATCTGTCTTAAGTTGCTTAATTTAGCCTGTTATTGACAACACTTTGACCCAGAAAGAGCTTTTACAAGGAATTACAGACAGATTTATCTGATACTTTTTCATCAGATTTTGGTGTCTTCTAAAGTTTATATCTTTTTGTTCCAAAGCAGATGTGAATCCTGAGTTGCAGAGGGAGTCAGAAGACCTCAAACAAATCAACAAGGAGTTAACTGATACAATAAATGAAGTCAAAAGTGAACTGGACAACCAGAAAAAAAAACTGGACAACCAAATGAGCGAGTGTGAGACTAAAAGGAAGGAAAACAAAGATAAACTTCAGGTGTTGGAGACAGAAATAAATAAGACACATAGTGCTGATGGAAAAGATATAAATAAGGGGCATAGTGCTGATGTAAAAGAGTTATTAGAGAAGAAAGAAGGACTACTACAGTCCCAGTGGAAACTGGATGAGGAAAAGAAATACTGTGAAAGGCAGCTACTGAACATAGAGAGGGCACTGGAACCTATAGAGATTCAGCAAACAGGTAAAACAAAGAGAAATCAGGATGTTTAGAAATAAACAAAAAGGAAAGGATGTTTAAATCAGTAGGCAATATAAATTTCATGACAATAATCACTTAGCTTTTTCAAACCTAGACTAGACTTACGTTAGCTTCTTTAAACTGATTCAGTGTTTCTGACTAAACACTAAACGGCACTTTGGGATCAACTCTTTACATAGCACTTTACTGTCATAGCTTTCTTAATAAAACTAATTCTGATCAAAAGACAAAAAAACAAGAATAAGTAATAACACAGATAGGTTCAGACAATGATATGGATAAAATAAACGTAATGTTTTAAAACTAGAGTACAAAATTCCATTGAGACAAGTATCACTACTCAAAAATTCTCAAATTTAAAAAGGGTTTATGCTTAACTAAAGTTTGAAAGCCATAGGATTAGCACATATTGTACGTGAAGTTGAGGAATTTTATGAAGCATTTATTTTTTTTTTGCTTTTTTAGGAACAAATGCAGGGATAAAGACAATCAACTTTTCTGGTCAAATTTGATCTCTGCATTTCACACTGGGGGCTAGTAGTTGGATAGGAATAAACCTGAGGGCTAAGTTGAGGAACCCATAGGGGCAGGTATGGGGGTTTGAACAAATTACTTGCAGCCGTTGTCCTGCTCTAACCACCAGGTCACCAATCCTTTTATCACCCCACCACTTGCTCTTACACCATGTTAATATAACAAATGTGTTAATTAGACATGGAATGCATGGTAGTCTTTTTTGTGATTTGTTTGTCCATTTTCAAACACAGTCTGTTTTTAATTTAAAAGAACAGACATTTTAAGCATTACTTTTGTTTCCTCTTCTTCCCTTTGTTTAGATTTCCCCAAAAAATGTTGTTATATCTAATTGGTGAATAAAACAAAACTTTTAATGATAATAAAATGTGGTCTTTGCATGCATGGCTTATCTCTGAGAATGTGTATGTCCTTGGTTGTATTAATAGCTGTTGCCCTATGATAGTCCCACAACCACTTTATGGTGTACCCTGCCTTTCACGGTAAGCATCAGCCCAAGTATCAGAAGATAAATGGATTTCGGGAAATCAAGATTTGCTGTGGTTTCCAGTTGCAGCAGATTTTACCATTCAAGGTGACCTGAACATCATGGCCTTGCATCTTTTTCTGTTCTCTTATATGTCCTCGCTTTGATCATATGGCTATGTAAGATACGCTACCTTAGATACTTACTTTTCATCGCTAATCCACTTAAAGTCCTCCTTGACTCCAATACCCCATGATCAAGTCTATATCAACTAGTTACAGTGCCTTCAGACTTATAGCATCTAAGAATCCAAGAGTGTGTAGTTAAATGTCAGTATAACTTCAGTTTATATGTAAATCCCTCTAGAACCAATGTGCTCCAACCTAGTTCGTAGCTCCCATTATCCTGATTTGTCTTTGGCTGCCTCCACACATATGAAGTGCCAAATTCGACAAAAACAAGGTGGAAACTAGCAAGACCGATCATTGAAAAAAGCCCAGCACGGCTTTTGAAAACCGAGCAAGTCTGTGTCAGAGCGCGCAAAAGTGCCCACGAGACCGATAAAGAGGAAGTGCGACACTGGTTAAAATTTTGTGCGAGAGCCTAATGAAATGGTCTGCAAAACGAATGAAATATCATCCATTCTGTTGCAGTACCTAAGCAAAAAAACTGCGTACTTTCGCTTGTGCTCTTTGCGAGTTTGCCACCATCTGAGGTGTAGTAAGGATTTTTTTGAGGTGCGTGACCACGGACAGAGACAGATTTAAATTGGCATTAAGAATTAGCGAGACATTGACTCACTGATCCATAAAACCCGAATCTACAGCCCAGACATCGGACTGGAGAATTGGTCGCATGGTGACTAAGACAGGGTAGGTACACCACACAGAGGGCGTCTCACTCCCAAAAAGAACAATAGCAGATATTAAAGGAAAACACTGTTTTTTTTACATTTGGCCCTTGATTTGAGGTTATTACATCATGTTCTACTTACCCATATGAGTTTTGTGTCATTTGGAGCTGTTCTGAAGATATTCATTTCAGTTATATCCAAGTAACATCTTCCTATGGGCAAACGACTTGAAGGCACAAACTAAACATAATTTATCATTAATAGTACGCCAGCATTTATAACATGTAGGCGAATCACTGTCCGCCAGACATCCGCGGTTATATTTTTTTAAATGAAGCGGCGCATGTGTGATGTCATCTGGGCATGCCGGCTACCATTCATTCATCCTGTCCGCTGACCTGCTGCTAGCTTTACTCACATGCCTGGAAGATGTCTAGTGCTACTACCACAGATGATCTCGCCCTCGAAATGGAATTGAACGATTCAGATTAGGAGCCGAATGAATAGAAGGAGTAGAGCTTAGCCGTCTGTTGCCCAGACTGCCTGTCACAACTGCAGTCCAGCGCGCAGATTACGTCATATACGCGCCGCTATGTTTTGAAAAGATACAAAAATAAATCATATAACCGATGTCTGGGGGACAGTGATTCGCCTACATGTTATGAATGCTGGGGTATCATAAAGAATAATTATGAACAGTTTAGTTTGTGCCTTCAAGTTGTTTGCCCATAGGAAGACGTTACTTGGAGATAACCTATCGGAATATCTTCAGAACAGCTCCAAATGACACAAAACTAATATGGGTGAGTAGAAGATGATGTAATAACGTAAAATCAAGGGCCAAAGGTAAAAAAAATGGTTCAAGTTCTGTAACATGCTGGCCAGGGACACGTCCTTCACAGAATAAAAAAAAAAAAAAGGTTTGAGGCACTAAATAGAACTCCAGCAGTGAAAGCCACCCCACACCAGGGAGAAGAGGCACTCTACCTTGACACAGCTGACCCCTCACATGCCCACCATGGACTGTTCTCCCATCTGTGTCATGTTGGGGTCTAATCTTCTAACCCACATGCAGAAACACTCTCAGGAGACAGGGAAAAGGTTAAAAGGTTTATTGACAATGTTTACAGTGAAATGTGAACGGGGTCTTGGCTCGTCAGGCTGGTCACGGAAGGGAAGCAACTAGAGGAGGACAGGTCGGTTAGAGTGGATCCAGGAAACTTGCAGTTGAACGGCGGTTTGAGTAAATACCTGCTCAGAGGGTATTCTGACCGGCAGGGGGGGAACCTTGAGGGTCCAGAGGCTGATCGGCAGGCTGAGGGGTGAGGGCAGAGGCAGAGACGGAGGCCAAGACGGAGGGCAGACAGGCAGATTCCAGGCAGCGATTGATCTCTCCAGTGTTTGACTGATAACCAGATAGTCAGGATCTGAGAGGCAGAAGAACACAGGGTCAGACAGGTTCTCAAAATTTCAGAGAAACAGATCAGAATTAGCTGGCTCAGGTTTGCTGGTAACATTACTGGCAAACACTCTGGCAGGGAAGTGTCAGCCTCCTCCTCCTTAAGTAGGCGTCCAGATGAGCAGATGGGAAACAGGTATGCAGAAGTCAGCTCATGCCCTCAGGAGGAAGATCTCAAGCTCCCTCTGGTGGAGAAAGGTAGACAGGCCTCCAGATCCCAACAATCTGCCCTCTGGGAAGAGGCTTTGCAGCATTTGATGCAGGACCAGCAGATTCTGCAAGCTTCTTCCCTAATGCTATATGACTGTTGAACTGTAGAACAAAACTAAATCAAGTCACAGACTCTGCATCACCAAACCAAAAAACTGCATATTTTCAATATATATATTTGTCTTGAAATGCTCTGAAATACCATATTAATGCGTTTTTGCACCATATTTTCTTTCTTCCACAACCTTTACATTTGATGAATGTTGCACTTTATGGATTGGAATTGTTGCTACTAAGCTGCTGCTCATTCGCTGTCTGAAAGATGTCCAAAAAAAAATTTAGTTTTGTATACACTGTGCATCCAAAATAAAATAAATGTTCTCACATACAGATTTCAAATTTTTTTTCCAGTTCAGATGGGATTCTGAGTGTACATTCAAAAGAAATAATATCAAATCTTTGGTGTTTTTTCAAATGGCTGCAGTGAAACAGTGGCAATATTAAAGGGTTCTGAATATCATCTGTACCAACAGTATAAGGGCTGAACTTGGTTTCAACATTATTATTTTTTTATTCAGCTTGTCTGCACAGACAAAACTTGTTTCTTTTTTTTATTCTATACTTTGAATACTATTCTGATTTTCCATCAGAACCAGAGTTATTTGATATATCTGAGTATATATTAACCAAATTGCAATAACTATTTACCTGTGGTACATATAAAGTGAATCTGGTTGCATTTTTATTCTTTTTTTTCCATTAGTGTTAAATCTACTCTTGGTTTTGGAAAATTCCATGACATAATCTGGTTCTATTAGACATATTGTTTCAATTTGTACTTTGTATAATTTGTAGCCTTTATTTTCTAACTTATTATTGATTATCCAGCCAAAACTTTTTACCCCCTTTTTTTCTTTTTCCCAGCATTGTTTTTGAGTCCCAAATGTTGGATGATTTGGTTCACTTTTATATTTTTAAAAGTGAGATGCTTTTATTTAACTCTAATTTTTAATCTGTTGTGACAATCAAAAAGCCCAAGGATTATTGCAGTATATCAATAATTTTATTAAGTTTGAATAGTATCAACCACTGTTTGATAGTTTTTATGTAAAGGGAAAACTGCTCATGACAACCTGGATACTCAAACAAGTTTGGTAAAGAAACTGTTATGGTTCTCATTTGTTGTGACTCTGAGTTTTCTGTTATCAGTTGTTTTGTTTTTATTTTCCATAATATTCTAGCATTCTTTAGTTACTCTCTGTTGCCCCCTTGTGATTGTTTTCTTTCCCCTTGGATTCCCTCTTGCCAGTTCCACCCACACCTGCTCCTCATTCAGCTCGTTAGTCAATCCTTTGTTTCTCCTTAAATACTCCACCTCTGCAGTCACTCAGTGCTGGTTCCTTCTCAGTGCTGTACTCATCTACTCAGCTCATCTCCCCGTGGCTCCTCAGGCTCGTTTGTCCTCTGATGTCTCCATGGTTTTTGGTTTGTTAAACTTTTTAGTTAGATTTCTGGATTGTTGACAGAAACTTTAAAAAAAGTACAATAGTAGGCTAGGTATTTCCCAAAGAAAGCTCATAAACAAGTTTAAATTATTAGTTTTTTATCATTCAAAAAAAGATATATATATATTTATATATATAATTATTATTATTTTTTGTGCCTATGGGACAGTAGCATACTGCAACAGATTTATGTCCACCATTTAATAAAAGGAGAAGCAACAGCAGAAAAAGAATTTACATTTTTGATGTTCCTTGCTTCTGTTGTGCTGGGACATCTGGGCTTTCTCTGCAAACTTGGAGACCTCATCCATGATGTCCCTGAGTAGTGGTGACAGTCACTTGCTTTCCTGGTCAGGTTTCACTTACAGAGCGTTGATGTTGAAATGTACCTGTTTCATGTGTTCATTCAGCAGCGGTGCTGTGCTTTCAGGAGGATGTTCCAATGTCTGTGACCTTTCACTGGGGAACAAAGGTATAAACTCTTTGGGATGATCTTGTGGTGTCTAGATCTTAGACCACCCAGGGGGTTTCTGTAGTGTGCAATTTCCTGTAAATTCTCTTGTACTTCCACACTAGATGAAGGATGTCCATTCCAAGATGTGTGCTAACATAACTAAAGATTTTCAGTCATCCAGGTCATGGTCAAGCTTGAAAAGTTCAGTTTGGGCAACTTGATTAAGTATTTACACATTAGCAGACTGACTTCCAGATTTCTTTTCACGTCTATCTGTAATGTTTTTCCTCTGTAACCCGTGTTTTCTACCCCAATGAATGAATTACAGCTTTGCCTTGACTGCTCGCACGGTTCTGCCATGCTAATTTTTCCAGAACATATTAGAATGCAAGAGAACCTGGCCGTGTGTGGAAGTCTCCTATTCAAGAATGGAATAACACTGGCGTTAAGCTTTGGTTGGTGCACAGAAATGTGACCCTCTCTCAAAGTTAGAGGTGTGTAGATTCCAAATTTAGGTTTTCTGTTAAAAATAAGATACAAGCCTAAATGTGGATTTGTAGTCAATAAATGAGCTAGTGATTGTCTTATATGAACATAAACAATGAAGAGGTTACAATTATGATTGCTCTTTATGCTAGGAGCAGGGAAAATATTTTTCAGCATGAAACTAGAGGCCTGGTGCTAAGAGTAGAGAAGAAGATCGGAAGCAACCGAAAAATAAATCCTCTTTTGTAGAGATTACTGTTGCAAATACGGAGCTGTCTCACATTAAGCATCCTTCATGAAGCAGAAAAAAGGATAATTATTCCAAATTGCAAATCTGAAAAACATTTTGGTGTTGCATCCGCCAACATTCTGGGCATTGGAGGACTGTTACTCTGCAGGTCCTTTTTTAAACATGACTGGCTGTTTTCCAGATCATATATCGAACATGAGTGAAAGCAGGTGTCTTTTAAGAAACAAAAAATGCCCGGGAAACCATCTAGGAGCATAAAATATCAATTAATCAAAACTTCAGAATCAGATTTAATTTGATTAAAACCTTAAGCAACAGGTCCGTTTTTGTTTGCTCTTCTTTTTAAACTGCACAAAATTATTAGATGATAGAAAATCAAAATCAAGTGCTCATGGATAAAATGATCAAATCTTTCAGACTTGTGGTACTGCTTTGTCATTCTACAGCCATTCCAATCTGACAAACTCACACAAATAGAAAAGACAATTAGGAGAAATTTATGGATACAATTACTTTGTCTTTGGCTCTCAGACCACAGCAGGAAACAAGGTGCTTAATTTAGATTGATATGCATGAACAGGAGCAAAGAATAGGACTGTTTCCCCTCCAGGCCTGAAACTGGTGGTGGAGTGGAGATAGATGAAGTTTGTTAGTCTGTAGACTGCTGGTTAGCAAGATGGTATGCTTAGCTTATGGGGAGATCCAGTTGTTAAAATGAGGAGAATTTGTCCCCTTTGGTTCTGACAAAGGCTGTAGCGCCACAGGGGCCTCCTCACCGGTTCTTTTCCTTGGAGCAAGTTATTTACTACTCTTAACTCAAACTGGGTAAAACCATATAAAAAGGACTATAAAAACAGGAGTAAAAAATGACAGAGTTTATTCCAGATCAGGTCGTTACAGGACAGAGAAAATTGCTTAGTGCTTGCACAGCTGTGGTCTCAAAAATCACGTCCGTGAGCGTTCGGCAAAGTTTGAGCCCCGAACAACATCATCACCTGCTTCTTGGGTCTATGTGTTGCATCATGTTGATGTTGAGCTGGCCGTATCAGAAACTGACACGCCATCCATGTCTTGAACTTCATGCAGCTTGCTTCTATGCTTCAGGGTTACAGATAGCTATCCTCTATCAGACCGGCTCCAAGATATGCCCATATCCTGTGTACTCTTAAAGACACAAAGGCTGTCTTGATTAGATGACCTCCGTACACACCGTGACATCCACAATGTGAAGGAGACCTTCTGCTCTGTCTAATCTGACCAACAAAATAACAATGCACATGATGTATAAAGCATAAACCTAACACAGTGGATGGCGTGAGCTGATTCTAGAGCCTTGCTCAGGGACCTGGAAGCTGGAAGTCCATTTGGATAACACAGGTTGAGAGAACCTGTTCATGATGAGCAAGCATGAAGCGACAGTGCAGAGGAAAAACTCTGTCTTGGGAAGAAACCTTTAGCAGAACCAGGCTCAACATGGCGGTCTTCTGCCGGACCAGTTAAGACGAGACAGGGAACACAGTAAGAGTCCAGGAGGAATGACCCTCTGATAAAGCTCTAGCTACAATGGTGGAGGAGGGGCTGGAGGTGGGTTAAAACAGTGCCATCTGAATTAAGTCACAGAGCGCATCCGCCGCCTGCTCACAGGAGCAGACAGGTACGTATCGTTGGCCTTTTGAGATGACCTTTGGATGCTGATTGGCTTTTGTGGAGGTGTGGTTCAAAGCTGATTGGCTGTGTTCATGTGGACGTATGAAAAGCAACGCGTTTTTTCAGTTGAACTTCCGCCTAGGTTCCATTACTGTAAAATATATGCAAATCATTTTTGGCCTGGGGCGGTGAAGGGTTAAACATGAGCAGAAAATGTAATTCACAAGCATCTGAGGTTCTCCTTTATATGTAAATCACATGAGAGGAAGGGACAAGGTTGGGGACTGTACATATCCCGAATTACATCTATCACTTTGAATGACAGGCCATCCATCCCTTCGCCTACCTTCACCCAGCACACTGAAGTGAGCCAAAATCCTATTTTTTTAAACATATTCTACCTGTATCTGATCTTTCCATGACAGTCTGTACAACACAGGTCCGTTTATTACCAATGCGACCCATCCACTTGGCTATGTGGTCCTGAATCTGATACATGTCTGATCTTTTCAGATGCAAACTGCCCACACAGCTGAAAAAAACAAGAGGCAGAAGAAAAAAAAAAACTATCGAGGACAGAGAGAGGTCTTTATTTTCAACCTTCTTGAAAAGATTGTGTTGTTAATGTACTGGCTGAGGTTGGGAAAGAGATTAAAGATTGCAAGATGTGCTCTGGCACTACCATCTATGTTTACTTCTGTAAAAACACACAGCACGCTTGCTTGTGATTGCCTCCTCTACTGCGCATGCAGGACACTTAGAGTGTGAATCCAGCTCACCCAGGAGATCAGATAGAATCAGATTTCTCAAAAAATTCTGAATTGAGAATTAAGGCCTGCATTGTGAATGTAGCTTCTGAATGATAGGCCATCCATCATTTTGACCTCCGAAAAGGTGACAGTTGTTAAAAATTGGTTCATTATCCTATTTTTCTGTTTGTGTACCTACCTTTTAAAAATAAGAGTGGTTTTCATGCATAAAGACATAATTTTATTAAGTAGATACTACTGTTGCTTGAATGTTGATAATTATTTTTGCTAAGAAGATTAAGACAATTCATTCATTTTCCGTCACGCTTTTCCAAAGCTTGTTTGCGAGGGGTCCTGGTGACTATCTCCAGCTGTTTATGGGCAAGAGGCGGGGTACACCCTGGACAGGTCACCAGTCCATCGCAGGGCAACACAGAGACAGACAGGACAAACAACCATTCACACAAACACCTAAGGAGAATTTAGAGAAGCCAATTAACCTAAGATACATGTTTTAGGATTGTGGGGGGAAGCTGGAGTACCCGGAGAGACCCAAGATATGCTCAGGGAGAAGCTGCAACTCCATGCAGAATGACCCCAGGCCGGGAATCGGAACTGTAACCTTCTTGCCGAAAGGCAACAGTGCTACCAACTGTGCCACTGAGCAGTCAAACATTAAATCATAAAACTTAAAAAAGACTGAAGGGTGAACAACATATTTACTTGATTAGAACAATATTAAACTATTTTCTATTGGTAAAAGCTTACCAAATTACAAACTGACTTTAAATACACTATAATAAATGTGTTAAATAAGGACACAGGTTAATTATTGTGATTATTGGTTCTTAAAATAATTTGGAAATTAATTGTGTAGAACTGGACTATAATGAATTTGGTAGTGTTACAATACATGTTATATTTTATGGTATGTCTTAAAAATTTATTTGCAAAGACCAAATATTTTTTTCATGGCTGAATTGATAATTACCTCATGAGAGTGTTATGATTTTGGCACTGATGCCTGGTTTGATTACTCATTTCACACATCTGCTTAGCTCCACCCAGTTCGCATTACCCGACTAACTGATCCACCTGCATTAGTCTGTATTTAAAAAAACAGCCTTCAAACCAGTCATCAGTGCTAGAATATTTCGAGCCATTGGTGAGACTTAGACCCAGTCCCATTTCTCTCACTGGCACTCGGTTTTGTCCCTAGCACTTGGTTTTGCGTGTTTATGAGTAAGCTTAGTGTGCCACAATAGTTTTAAGATCTAGAGGGTTTGGGAGTGGATGCCCGGGTGGCTACTGGCTTATTCCTGGCGGCTTCTCCGTGAGGCCTGGCCAGTCAGAGCTGGGGCTCCCCCCAGGGGCTGGGGCCTCGGATCCCTGGGGCCGATGGCTGGATTCACTTCGGGGTGGTTGGCTGCTGCTGGAACCTGCGGACTCATTCCTGCAGCTCCGGCATTGCGGCAGCTGGGGGACTTCCTCAGGGTTGTCTCTCCTCCTCCCTTGGCTGGGGTCAGATTTCCTGAGTTGGCCCCTCCTTGGTGCCTTTGCTCTTGGGGTCCCTTTGGGTCTCCCGGTGCTGGACTCTGTGTTCTGGGGGGGAACACCTCTTCGGCTCTTCACAACCAATATTAAGCATTTTTTATTTGGATAAACTTTACATGAACAATTGCACTTTCACAAACAACTACAGGTGCTTCTTTCGAGATACTTAGAGATTTACTTCCATACACAAAGCCAATATTCTTATCTTCAGGTAACACAGAATACAAGTCAGATTGAATAATACTACTTATACTTCAGCGATAGTATCTAGGTGTTACTTTAATGTATGTCTTGTACCATGTCTGTTCGTTGTGCTGTTCTATTTGCATCTCTTTACAGGTGATGAAGCAGACTGAAAATGTTTTATCGTTATCTCCCTTTTATCTCCTCTTTCTTTCATCTCTTTTCCTTTTTTCTGTTTTTCCTTTCCTGTTCTACTTACATTGTAGTGTCCATATAATCTGTAAAACACCCTGCATAATTACAATAAAGCTATTTATATGCATAAATCAAGTGGAACACTATGGCGATAGCCGTACTGCTCCACTTGGGAAAGTAAAATCTGTTGGGCTCTTTTTGGCATAAAGACAATTATTTTTATTGCCACATCCCCAGACAGTACACTGTTAAAAAAAAAAAAAGATTCTTTCTTTTTTTTGTGGACCTCCTATCGGTTTGTGAGGCATACAAGAAAGTTTTAAGAATTTTAAGATTTGTGTTTGTTTAGTAAGTCCTATATTCCAATGATTATTCAAGCAATAGACTAAGCAATAATGTCATGTAGGGTTGTGGATACTAGCCCAAATGCAAAACACACACACAGAGACTGGGGAAAAGTTCAAAGGTTTAATTAATAAATGAACATAATAACAGGACAGGGGGGTAATCACACTGCATGAAAAGTGGGATTTTCGTCAATATGCGGCACTGTAGATTGTCGTGGAACTTCAGGTTAGCGGCAGTTTACGGCAATTTGCAGGCTTCGCCGAAAACTCCCGTAAATTGTCAGAAATTGACGTGGACTTTCTTAGGCAGTGTTCCCCCCATGCCTCCCCCCCATGGAATTCTAGGGGAGGCTTTAACATGTAAATGAACATGCTGTGAGCTATACAAATGCAAATCAGGGTTGAAGGGGGGGTTTTACTCCAAGTGACGTGTGCTGATGAAGGTTCTCAGTCATCCAGGTCAAAGTCATTCCGTAAAAATTCAAAAAATATCCACTGGACTTGGTTTTCAAGTGACATTTTTCTAAAAGGTAAGAAAATCTCTGATACAGAGGCTCAGTATAGCCTCTTACATTTTAGCTTGAATTGATTTATGTAATTAAAGTATAGAGACCAAAACAGATCTTTAGCTGACAGAGCAATACATTTAGAGCAGTAATTATAAAAAAAAAAATTGCATTTAAGATAAAAAATAAAATGTTGTCTGTCAATATGCTCAATTCACAATTACTTAAGTGGAAAAGTTTCAAGAAATGAGTCTGAGATGATTCACTTTATAACATGGCGCATTATCCTGTTGGAAGTAGCCATGAGAAGATTGGTACACTGTGGTCATAAGGTCCGGCCAGGTCAAGATCCACAATTGCAATCGCACCAAACAGGAAAAAGAACATCGACAAATTCCGGTTCGTCAAATTAAAATATAGCAGCAACAGATCGGTGACTAGAAATTATAGCACAATTCCTATATATTAAAAAAAAAGAAACTAACACCGTTTATTTAAATGATTGGATCCAAACTATTGGTTATTCACCAACGAGGAAGCAGATTTCTCATCTCCATCAAAATATTTATTTTATACCGAGGGACTTAAACTTTAATCAAATCCATTCAAAAGAAACTTCTTATTACAGGAATGAAAAGAGATGCTGAGTTTGGTAGTAGAGAACAAGTTCATTCAAAAAAAGCATTTTTGAATTATCCTTTTCCCTGTTACAAAAATCTACAAAAAAATATATATATATTTGGGCAGAAACTGAACATATGCTGGATGATGGTGGGATTTTTTTAATATGTCATATTAAATTAAGCGCTCACAGGGTTCATACAGGAATGAGTGACTCTAATTTAATGCTATTTTAATGCTATTAGAAATGATTTTAATGCCATCAACAAGAACCATGTACACAAGTTATTAGTGTACATGAAATATGAAGGAGCTGTAAGCAGAGTTCCATGACTCCTGTATGTATGTAAACACACACACACATATATACGTATATATATATATCCTCTAGCTTTTTCTCTGCCTGGAGCGATATAATATATCTGACGAAATTGTTTTTATAAGCATTTTTTATTAAAGAATTATAAATACTTCGATAAACATATTTAAATAATTTTAGTGCCAATTAAGGCCTTGATTAAAAAAAAAATGAATGAATTTTTAATTATTTTTATTGATCCGCGGAAACCCTGGTTCATCTCGCGCATGCTCTCTACGATCTCCAAGAAACTCAGAGCGGAGCTCTGGAGCCACAGCCGAGGATGTATGCTTTGCTTTGTGCAGGCGGTCTGGAGCGGAGTATGTGGGATTTCGGGGTAAAACTCCTCTTGGACGCGATGGCGACTCTGCATCGAACAAGACGAACTCAAAGAAGAGATGCTAGGGGTAAATATATGTTCGATTACTGCCTGCTAAGCTAAAAGCAGCCTAGCCTAAGCTACGGCAAATAGCAGCCTAGCCTAAAGCTCCGGCTAATAGCAGCCTAGCCTAAAGCTACGGCTAATAACAGCCTAGCCTAAAGCTACGGCTAATAGTAGCCTTGCAAGAACAAGCTTTATTAAAGTGTATTTTTTGTGATTCACAGGAAGCAGTACGCCGTCTTCACAACTCGGAGACTAATTGCAGGCGCTATGAACCGGAGCAAGGGTAAGATTTAAAGAATATGCTTTCATTCTGCGGTAAAGGAAATGGATACTGATAGATACCGATCATAGCTGTACATTTTGTTTTCACAGACTACTGTCGCCTCACAATGAGGCGGTTACCTCCTATTTGCTCTGAGCCATATGGATTGTACGGCCGCCGCCATTTCATAGGCCGGATCTCTCTGAACTCTGTGTTAAGCTGCAGTCCCAGTTAGAGGCGATGCCGAAGTACAGGGCCACGCACAGTAGGCATCTGCACATCGGACCTGCCTCGGAGGGAATGCTGCCAGTTACCTCCAACCCCGAGGAAGCAAACGGACCGTTCACGGAGTTTTAATTTTTAGATACGCATGTGTTTGGATATGCGTTGTATATAGTTGTGTTTGTTTTAATAAAGCTCTTTCTTTGCATAAACAGCTTCCTGGCAAATGTTCATTTCCTGTATAAATTCATTCATGTCCTTGATGGTAGCCTAATAATTGTGTAGTAGTGTAGGATAACATAAATACACGGCATATGAATAAATAAATATATGAATGAATAAATAAATAAATATATATATTTATGTAAATTTATATGTAAATATATATATATGCCAACCAATCACGAGCGACTTTACTTGTTTAAAAATATGTGGTTCCGTCCAATACTCAGTAAGAAAATTAAAGCCTGGCGTGGCCACGTGTGGTTTTGCTGCCAATCACGAGCGATTTCACTTGTTTGAGAATAGTGGTTTCAGCCAATACTGAGTAGGTTATTCAAGCCAGACCTGGCCAGCCGCGCGGGTTTGCTGCATTCATATGCTAATTAGGGGCATTAGTACAGCTGATCACTCTCCACATACGTCAGAGTCCGTTTCCGACAATTTGTGGCACGACAAACGCGGACAAGCGCGGGTTGCAAATTGTCGGAAACTGACGAAAATCAGGGAGATCTGCGGGAGTTTACGGGGACGAAAATTTCACTTTTCATGCAGTGTCAGGTCCAGGGCTGGTCACGACTGGGTTTACAGTTCTTGAGATAGAGCAGAGCGGTAGAGGGGGGAAAAAGGAGGGTTCAGAGGCTGTCGGCAGGCTGAGGGCTTGGGGGAGGCTGAGCTTGGTTAAGGGCTTGTAGATTCCCAGGTTTGAGTTTCCCTTCCAGATTCTTCAGGGAGCAGGTTGACAGATCTTTGGCAGGTTAGGTTCTCCAGGGTTCTTCTGAGATCAGACAGACAGATTTCCAACAGAGGAACTCTTCAGGGTTTCTGGTTACAGACAGGTTCAACCTGGGAAGCAGAGAAGAGAGATCAGGATCAGGTTCAGGTCAAGAAGTCAGGAGACAAGACAGGCAGTTTGGCTCAGGGTTCGCTGTACCATAACTGACTAACACTCTGGCACTGGAGTGTGGTCCTCAGACCACTTAAATACTGGTCTCCTGATGAGCAGATAAGGAACAGCTGGTGAAGTCAGCTCCAGCTTCAGGAGATCCAATACGCCCTCTGGTGGAGAAAGGTATACAGAACCCCAGATCCCAACAGTAACACAAAACCCCTAGGAAGGGATCCTCGGCACCCTCTGGTGGGCAAGCCTCAGGATCCCAACAAATAAATTATTTTTGAGCAAAACATGGAGTATAACTGGGACTAAATCAGGTGGCTAAATTAAAACAAACAAGGAGTAAAGCTCACAAAACAGCACTAGGTGTAGAGAAAAACAAACCGTTTTATCTCAACCGTTTAATGTCATCCTACACTCAGTTTCCACATTGATAATCTAAGCTATCTGCTGTATATTTTATTCATATTTACTCTTAGTGCTGGATTGCTTAAAATCTCCGTTAATTTACAAAGTAAATTATTTAAGTCCAGTTAGGAAAAGAATAAGATAAATAAATCCAATGTCATATCTTAGAATAACTGCTTAGATATTCCAGTCTTTTTACAATACCTGGCACAGGTCCTTCAGCTTTGCTCTCAGCACAGTGAATAGGTGGGCTGGTGGAAAAATACGGACTGGGTATGAACCTGGCATGTCCTCCTGTGTAAGCTTTAAGTTTGTGTTAAAAACATGGAATGGATTTTTATTAGCATTGTATTTTTATATATAATGTTGTCGGAATATTTTTATCTCTCTTCTGTTATATATTAATTTATCCTATTTACTCACTATAAAAGTTTTCACTACATCATTCTCTGCAGGATGGTGTTTGTAGACCAGACATAGCTTCTTCCCATAACAAACTAGATTCTTTCTCAAGGTTTATTCATAACATGTTACTGTTAACCAAAGTGTCTGTAATTTGTTTTGACTTTGACTACTTTCCATTGTTGTAAGTAAGGGGGAACGAACCCTGTTCAGACCAGAACAGAGCAGAATGCTGTGCCATAAGGGCTGTATGATGATCTGTTCTCTCTTTGCAAAGATATGAATAAATGTGCCGACTGAGTTAAATCCATCGATCTCCGTTTATTTAACATGGATCAATAGTTGAATACTTTTTTTCCCACGACAATAAATAAGTGGAATGGAGTTTAGTTTTAAATGTCCGTGATTTTTTAGCGTGAAAAATTGCGGATACTGAGTGCGAGCATGTGAAGAGACTGAGATCTGGGAGTCTCACTCCCAATGGGTGAGAGTTGACAGCCCTGCAAATGTAAGTATATTTTTACAATTGACCATTCATTTTTTTTAAAAATGTTGGAATATCTTAGTTAGACCTCAATACAACTGAATTCTGTACCGTTGTATTATAACATGAATAAAGCAAAATTGCTATTTATCGTAACACACACATTCACAGAGATTTTTTTAAACATGTAAATGTAAAGCTGGATGATTATGACCATGGTGAAGTTATTAGAAGTTGGATATTGGATATTCAAGCTGCACAGAGATAGCGTGAAGGTTGATCAGATTAAGGAACTACTTCGATTTCAGCCACAGTGTCTTAGCAGCTCCCTCAGGGAGCAGCGTCTCTCAGCTGTTCCCTGAGGAAGCAGCTGAGAGACGCTGCTCTCAACTGCTGTCTCAGGGAGCTGCATGCTGCTGTTTTGGGCAGCAGCTGAGAGCACAGCTCTTGTTTTATCATTGTTCTTTTTGTCCTTGTGTTTAGTCCAACACACCAACATAGTTGCACAGTAACCCAACTGGATCAGAACTAGCAGCTCATGGTGACACAGTAACATGTCCGTGTGGACCATGCATACAACAGCAGGTAAGGCTCCCAGTGTGCTGCTCCTTTGGGCAGCAAAGAGAAGCGCCTCTTGTTTTACCCTTTTTCTTACTTTTCTAGTTTTTACTCAAACACGACAGTGTAGTTGCACACTAACCCAACTTGTTACAACTTTATTAATACACAGCGGGTACACTACAAATAGCTCGGTCGGGCACCACTGCTAGCAGCTCATTTCGACACCGTAACATGTCCGTGTGGAACATGCATACAACAATAGTTCCTATTGTTAGACATCTAACAGCCGCACCTGAGAGACGCTGCTGTCCGAAATCGGAGTGCCAGTCGGATCCACCATGAGCTAGAATATTCAATATCCAACTTCTAACACACTTCACTGCGTTATGATTATGCAGGACAGCTTTTAACAAAGCTATGTTATCACTACTTTTATCTTGAGATGTGGAATTGCCAGAGTCACAATAGCAGCATCGATGATATAACTTTATGCATAAAGTTTATGCTTGTTGGCTGAACAGTACGCACATGGTAATTGTCATAAGGTTTGATTTCTCAGGTTTATGAGTAATAGTTCCTGGGCCGCTCCATATGAATAAAATACTTGTTCAATGTCTTCTCTGTTAGCACAATAATTTATAAATTTAAAATAATTACCAAGAACATTTGAGAATTTCCTTTTTGATATTTCCTTCAAAAAATGTCAATCTCCCATAGTGTACTGGACTCTGCCCTCTACTCGAAAATGGATTCTAGACAGTGAACACAATGTGATATGTTGTCTCTACTCTGGTAATGTGGGCTCATGTTTCAGGGACTACGGCGCATACCAAAGCCCTCATAAAACTTAGAACCGAGAATGAGGAGCAGTTCACAAAGAAAAATTTCACCATGAAGCAACTCTGGGAGTGAGTACCCTTACCTGGGGTTTTAACAATCACATTCTGATCATGCAAATAACCCAAACTAATGTCCATCACTGTAGGACAGCAGTCAAAGAGCTCGGCCTAAGTAGCTAATCACTGGCCAACAGGCAGCAAAAAGTTGGGAAAATCTCAAAATGAAGTACGAGGTAATTGGAGAGCCCAAGTCATGATCTACAGGTGTAGGCTAGATAACCAATCTCATTATATTTCCCTATAGTGGAACAATAAAGGGAGGGGGGTTGGAGCCCCTGCTCTAAACAATTGTGTTTATTAGAATTTTCTATGTTTCTTTCCTTATTAAACTTAAGGATCAAAGATTTTCTTCTGTGGAGAAACAACAAAAGATTGTCAGGGAGCCAATAAAAAAAAAAACAAACAAACAAAAAAAATTGAGGCAAAAATAAATGATTTTCTCATTACTTTTTTGTAGTTGTTTTAAGGAATATGGAACTTCAGAGATGGGGAGGTTTATGCTGTATCACATTTTGTTTCTATCACCAATTTAGATAATAGGTGTCATGATGGGTTCACTGAAAGCGACCCAAGAATGCAGAACACCACTGACGGACACAAGGATGAAAGTTTAACAGTTTTATTTATGCACAAGCACACTGAATATTCAGGTTCAGGTTCGGGGCCTGGATTCTGGTTCACCGGAGTCTGCGTGAGAGACAGTTCAGTTAGCGTAGCCAACAGAGGTTTGATTTCCAGAAGTTTACTGATTGTACCTTGAGGGTTCTTGAGGTTAGCTTTGGGAGAGTCACTGTTGGTTCTGGAGAAGAGTTCATCAGCAGAGTCCGTAGCTGCTTCAGCGTCTCACGTCTATTTAGAACAGACCTTGGCTTTGGGTTTCCCAGCTCTAGTCCAGAGCTGCTTGGAGGTTCTCTGTGAATCTTCAGGTTTGGCTCAGAGGGTCGGCTCGGCAGGTTAGCTCTTCCAGAGCTTTCACAGAGGAGGCACAGGTTTCCTGGAAAACAGACACAGGGGTTAGAATCCAAGCTGGATTCAAAAGTCATTGAATTACTCTGAGGATCTAGGCTTGAGCGCTGACTAACTGGAACAACACTGCGGCGTTGAGGCAAGGTCTGAAGACAGCTTAAGTAGTGGATCCTCTGATGATCTTGACGAGCTGCAGCTGTGCAGGAGGCTCCCTCAGAGGATCCACGGCGGACTCTGCTGGAGAAAGGTGGAATTTCTCCAGCTCCCAACAGTACCCCCCCCTCAACGACCGCCCCTTGGCGGTCCGGAAGAGGTTG